>NC_057804.1:99618746-99649910 GCF_018294505.1 Triticum aestivum
CCTCGCCGCACGGCACCGCGGGCCGCCTTCCGCCGGCCGTTGACCTCGCAACACCCATCCCCCACCCCCCGCGGATGGCAGCTAGCCACCTCCGCCGTCAGCCGCAACTTGGCGATGAAGTTCGTCACAACTCCGTCGCTACCGGCCATCGACACATGCAACACTCGCCGCAGTTGTAGCTAATCCGTGAACGCTGCCGGAACTCGCCGCCGCGCTTGAAGCACCATGGCCTCGTGAATGGATGTAGCAAAACACATCGCCACTGGTAGCAAAAAACGAGGTTGTTGCAACAAAAATGGCGTCTTCGTCGTCGCCGGTCACGCCTCGATCGTAAAAAAGCGCCATGGCCGCATGAATGGATGTAGCAAAACACACAGACGGTAGTAGCAAAAAATTGACACGGTTGTAGCTTTTCTCACAAATGGTTGAAGCTTTTCCCCTCTACGATGGAAGCTTTTCTGTAAACCATTGAAACTTTTTCGTTTTGAGCAGCGCCTGGGTGAAATCTTCCTCTATCGTTCGGTCGCAGCAAAATCACAGAGAGACGCCATGGCCGTCGTCGAGGAAGATTTCTCAATCTCTGGTTGAAGCTTTTTCATCTGCAGGTTGAAGCTTTTGGTCAAACGGTTGTAACATTTCCTCTATTTTGTTGTCTGGTTGAAGCTTTTTTATCTACCGGATATAGCTTTTTGTGTCCATGGTTGTAGCACGGGAAAACGCCGTTTGCAACTCTCCCAGTACCGCGGTTGCAACTCCTCCCCGTGGCCATGGTTGTAGCACGGGTACCTCGGTCCTCCCGGCGTTTTGCCTGTCGCCGGTTGCAACAAAAGGGGAAGAGAGGAGGAGGAAAAGGGAAGAGAGGGAGAAGGAAAAAGAAGAGGTGGGAAGGCGAGCGGGGCTGCAATCTATATCCATGACCGACGGCGAGCTGCTCCACGCGCTACAATGGGGAAGATGAGATGGGGTCAGACGGCTGGCGGAAGGAAGAAGAAGCAAAGAAAAAAGAAAAAAAAAGTGAAAAACGGTTGGGTCAACTAAACGCGCGCCTGTCAGCGTGTCCCGCGCGTGAAAAAGGGAAGCGACCGGCCGAGTGCTTCGGCCGGCGCACCAGGCCCAAACACTTACCTTATCAAAAAGGGTTCGCTTGCCACCCTTCTCGTCGTGAGTTAATTTTTTCGTTATTTTTTAACATAATACAGGCGCAGAGCTCATACATACACATACCTTTGTGAATGCACACACGCACGCCCTGCCCATATGAGCACCTCTGAGAGACTGGACTAGCACATCATCTTGAGATTGGCGAGGTCGATACAAACGCTTTCGTAGTCGACAGAAACATCTCCTCCCACTGAATGCACATTGCCGGAAGAATTGAAATAAATTCAGAAAAATACGAGCACCCGGTGTCAAGTCTAGGACGGGAAGTCTGGTGGGTTGTGGGCATATTATTGTCCTCCTAACCATCCAACCACAAGTTGGTTGGCAATGTTGCGATAATGTTAGAGCATCTACAGCCGCGGCCTGCAAATCCGGGCTCCTAAATGCCCGCGGTCGCATCCGGGCGCATCCACGGACACTCCTTAAATCTTGTCGTCCACATCCAAATATCTAATATCCGGTACCTCATATCCATACTAAGCATGCAACGTAGGAAAAAAACATAGATCATCACACACACATAGAATCGAACATAGAAATGCACATTCCGATCACCAAAAGATCACCGACGGATGTCCAAAAGATCGCCAAAGTTCACATAATTCACATACACGACGGACAAGTTTGAACTAGATTACTAAAAACTTGAAATTGAAGACAGAGATGGCGGAGCTTCGCCACTTCCTCGCCAGCCCTTTGCCCTTGCGGTCGCCGGCGTAGCTGTAGGCGTCAACGGTTGGTGGTGGATCGTACGAGTCGTCGTCGGAGGTGTCAGAGAGGATGATGAGTGCTTTCAACCGTCAGACCTCCCTGGCCTGCTGCCGCTTGAGCTTCGCGAACCGAGCCGCCTCCGCCGCCTCGCGCTCGGACTGCTCAATGGCAATCCGGAGCACCTTGGCGTTCTTCTGGCGGAGCCGCCGCGCGTCCGTCTCCGCGATCGTAAGCAACCGGCGGTAGACCCATTCAAGGAGCCGCGCATCCTCGTCAGGCTCCGCCTGCATCCCGCGGCGGCGGTGCATGGACTGCTCCGCCTCCTTCCTCTCCCTTTCCCGCTGCCTCTCGCAGCGGGCGGCGCGCGCAACCAGCAAGAGCAGGGGACGGCATAGGGGAGGCGCGGATTGTGCAGGCCGCCTGTCGGAACTATGCACGGGCCCAGAGGGGTCAGCGCCGGCGGGGAAGCTGCAGATCCGGAGCTGCCCCGGTGTCCACCTTGGACCGCTCCAAGGCGATGTGGAGGGCAAGCTCAAAGCCTGGATCCAGCTCGAAGTCGGAGCGACTGCCGGAGCTCGACATTGCCCCGGATGCGATCGGAATCGGTGCGGGGAGAGGAGAGGACGAAGCGAGAGGAGAGCGTGAGTGAGTTAGGGTTTCGGAGCGATGAGCCAGATGAAATTTTTTGTGGGACAGACGTGGGGTCGGTATTAAGCTGGACTTGTCAGGCAGACGCGCCTGGGCGTGCCCGGGCCACCCCATACCCACCCCATATTTGGGCTGGATAAGAGGGGTGCCGATCAGCCCTGGCGCTTGAGGCCCGTTCATGGCGCCCGCCTAGGTCAAATTTTCGTGACGGCCAATGACTTGACGGGACCCGGGCGTCCGGCTGTAGATGCTCTTACATGTGTAGAAAAAAAGGGTGCTCCTAGGGTTTCCATGCTAAAGAGTAGAACGCTCTGGATGCAGAATTTGAGGGAGATCTGCCGACGAGGGAAATGGTGAATCGGGCGTTTTGGGTGGATGCAAAAAGAATACTTATGATTCATATAAACCAAACAACTCATATCCCTGTAAAAAAACATGTAAAAGAAATTCGGCCCTCCAAATAATCAAAGAGTCCAACTGTGTTGTGTAATCGCTTTGCTACCAAATTTTATTGTTTTCAAGTTTCAACCATGTGAGGACGTGTCAATGCAATCCTGCGACTTCTAAAAATCTTCAAATCAGAGAGGCCCCTCATTCCTTCACATTTACTAGCAAAATATGTGACCCGTGCTCTGTAATTGCACCGGCTGCTCTAAAAGCTCCAGCTAAAGATTCCAATTCACGAAAGAGAAATGAAGCCATTCCATGACAGCCAGATTAAATTCCCATGTTCAATGCTAAACATATTGGCCCCAAATCTACAGTAACGCCTATAATAACTGTTCCCTTGCTATTCTTCCTCTTCATCCTCTGGTGTGTGCTCTGGAAAAACTTGCTGCGCGGTCCACACGATAGAAAAATGGCCGCCGACAGCAACCGGAAGGCTCCCTGCGGCAAGCCTCAGTTCCTCAAGGTGCTCTTCACGGACTTCATGGAGAAGATGCCGATCCCGGCCAAGTTCATGCGGCGGCACCTGGCAGCGGAGCCCGGGCTCCGGCGGGCCACCCTGATGAGCCCATTGGGCAAATTCTGGCACGTCGACGTGGTCCGAGACGGCCACGGCGGCGACAGCGACGTCTACTTCGCCGGCGGCTGGGCCGAGTTCGTGAGGGCCAACAGGCTGGAGGAGGAGAACTTCCTGGTGTTCAAGTACGAAGGGAACATGGTGTTCACTGTGAAGGTGTTCGAGACGTCCGGGTGCATCAAGAACTACGACGACCTCGTCGTCTCCGGCGCATTGTTAGAGCAGGCAGCACCGAGGAAGCGGTCCAGCACTGGCTGTGGATCGCAGCCTACGTCCAAGGGCCATGGTACGTCTCGCCTCTTCTTCTTCTCAGAATGAGTTTATGTGTGAATGTGTTTTTCCTGCAAAGATATCATGTCACAATTGTTAAGTCTATATTATCTTTTAAGAAATTAACAGTGTGGCTATATATGAAGTATGATCACACAATAGAAAATAACAAACTTCTTTGTTTTTAACAAAAGTACACCTCATGAAAAAGTTAAAGGAAACCAAGATCATGTAGAATCTGCATTTTAGAACTTCTTTGATTAACATTATTTGCAAAACGGATGAATAGAAAAAACACAGGAATCAGTGTCATGGCATATTGAAATCTACTGGATTATATGGTCGTTTGGTTGTGCACAAAAAAGCATGATTTCCTATGGAACCTAGTACAAATCAAACAACCCACGTAGGAAATATTCCAAAGGATCATAATCCTCCAAAATTCCTATACAATTCCTTTGAATTAAAGGAGGCCTAATAATGTTCCATATTCTCAGTCCTTATAAATGTTTACTTGGGATGTTAATTTCATTGACTGAGTTACAATAGCTTGGAAGTGTTGATGCTTGACATTCTCAAGTCTTATAAACATATCTTCTTTTACCCTCTCAAAAATATTACTAAGATTTATTTATTTTTGATACAGACCCTTTGCGCTTACTTGTGGAGTACCAAAAATATTAAAATATATAGAATGATTTTTTTTCCTTTTGATGGATAGAAGTAATACTTTCACACTCATCAACTACACCCAATAACTTATCCGTCGCAGAAAAAAAAACAGCTACACCATAACTCATAGTGATATTTGTGTGAAAAATATGGCGAATGTCAAATAAATCACTATAAGAATCAATGGTGCACATGTGCTAAAGAAGGGATATCATTGTGAATAGGTGATGTTCACCCATTCAACTACATACCCAAAAAAAACCTCGAGGTGTCCCGAAAATACAACTCCTGCGTACGTACAGATAAAACACCTCTCACCATTTCCAATATTCTGTGTAAACAAATCTGCACATATATACCAGCTAGGTAGATATAGCGAGCGTAAGAATCAGGAAGATTAACAATGGGGCTTATCTTGTATGTTTCGCAGGTGGTACACATGCTCAGAAAACCAGGAAGGTCAGTGACAGGAGCCTTACCGGTGATGGTGTCATACAGGCAAAGAAGCAGTACAAACCTCGCAGGATTCTGATGGAAGACAATGATGGCGAGCAAGATGCCACCACAGAGAAGTACGCCCAAGCGGACACCCACTCCGGCATCGCAACGGAGGCCAAGGAGTCCGAGTACACCGGCACCCTCCCTTTCTACGCCAAGACGGCGACTCCTTGCAACATTCGCTACAGCTACATGGCAAGTTCTTTAGCTGGTTCAAAATCAAATCTATACTCTCTAGTTCAGATAGATATGCACTGTGAACTTATAGTGTTTGTTTTGGCTTGGGCCTCGTGTAGAACATCGGGAAGAAGTTCTGCGTCATGAACGGCATCGCGACGAACCGGCTGATGATACTCAAGGACTCGGGCGGGAGGTCGTGGCCCGTGAAGCTGACGCTGACGAGCGACCAGGCGCGCATGAAGGCTGGGTGGGGCCACTTCTCCGGCCACCATGGGATCAAGGTCGGGGACCTCTGTGTCTTCCACCTCGTCGACGAGCACACCTTCAACGTCAGCATAAGGCGGGCCGAGTAATAATAAAGTGTTTTGTCTACTGGTGCTCTGTGTGGGATGTGTCTTTTTCCATACTATCTTGGATTTGTCCCTTTAGCTTTGGTAATAATAATAATAATAATAAAGTGTCTCGGATTCCAAACAGCATGCATTTTAGATGTAACCACATACACTACTGGAAACTCGCTGACAAACAGAGTAGCAGCTGAAACCATATGAGGCAGGTGAATGAAATGGAACACAATGAATTCATATCAATGATCTCAGATATGTAAAAGTGCCATTAGCATGGAACAAGAATGTTACATTGCTATGTGCCATACAGGACTAGTTTATACTTCCACAGACACATGATTTCACCATCCGAAGACCATATGCAGTCAATGGAAAAGAAGCAAACGACATACTGTGCAACAAAAAATAATTTGGTGATGGTTTAAGTTAGACTATCAAAATCTTAAGAATAGGCAGCAGCATGCCTGTCCAACGACAAATCTACAGAGTAGGCAGCATAGTAGAAACACGATTATGTTGTTAATGTATCTTTCATTGGCATACATATTTTCTTCAAACGGCTTAATGCTGTTACATGATGTTTCCCAAAAAAAGATTATTTTTCTGCCGCTTCACAAGAATTAAACAACAAAGCAAAAATGATGAACAAATGGACTGTTGTGTACTAAGTACCAATATTTGCATTTTGCGATCTTATACTGCAGTGTGCGCATCATGTCTGGAGCAACAGGATCCTGATCAAATCATCACACCGATCACCTAAAAGAGGGGGCAATTAGCACTATGCTTCACACAAAAATTGAACTCCATGACAACGATACGTATTCACTGCGTTAAACAAAATCTATGATTGCAAATATATTATCCAGAATTACCTCTATTGAAACTTTGGAATGCTAATAATCACTTGGATTTTATCAGCGCCATCCAAATAATATTCACATCCAAGGTGATGCGTGGACCAGGCAAAGATCACTTCCTGCGTATACTGCGCTGGCATCATGACCACTTGCCAGCTAGTGATCACATGTTGCATCTTCTCCTGCTGTATAATTTCAAATGATGCTTGGTTCTAAGGGTGACAACGCTATTACATACTGCAACATTGCCAGCCAATATGGTATCTCCAAGAGCTGATGTATAAGAGTAGTAACACCCGTCAACAATAGCACGATCCTACTTTCCTTCCTCCAGTTTATGCTACAAGAACTGGATGTTTGAAATTCATCTCAATGCAGGATCATCTCCAAATTTCAGTTTGTCTGCTCAATTGATCTTCTCGATTCTGCAGGACCACCCAGTGAAGTTGAAGACTGTTTTCCTTGGACTTGGATTATGGTTTTAACAGCCTAGCCATACGTAATGCTGCCCGAACTTTCCTCACGTCATTCTGAAACCCTGCACTACGAAGGCCAGCGATGACAGCACGCTTTGCAGATGCAAGAACACTGTTCCCTTCACGCAAGCAGATCCGCAAGAATTTGGATGCCATATGATACCTACCCACCTTACATAGACCATGGACTAGTGATGTGTAAGTAAAATCATCCTTCAGTTTCATGTTGTGAAGTAATTTGATGGCTGCATCCACCTCATCAGATTTGCAGAGTGCGTCCACCAAGCAATTGTAAGCAACAATATTTGATTCCATGTCCCTTATCTCCATGTAACATAACTGCTTATGTGCAGCCTCGAAATGCCCCATCTTGGACAAACCATTAACCAAAATTGAGAATGTGTACTCATCACTCTCCAGACCACCCTCTTCCATCATACTCAGCAGCTCAAACGCGTCATCCAGCTTCCCTTCCTGGAATCGCAGGTAAATCAGCGTATTATAGCATGCACTGTCAAGACTGAACCCACTCCGTATCATTAGCTCACTGTAGGTATTGGCTTCTTCCATCCGTCCCTTCTTGACTAACGCACTAATCACCGTGCAGTATGGGAAGAGATCTGGAATGTACCCTCCGTCAAGCAATGACAAGAAGGTCTCCAGCCCCTGATCAAACCTGCCATACGTAAAGCAGCACTTCATGACCGTCGTGTAAGTGACGATGTTCGGGGCATGCTCGGTCCTCCCAAGCTCCCTGAGGACCATGCGGGCATAGCCCACCTTGCCTGACTTGCACAGCCCATTGATCATTGTGTTGTAAGTCACAATGCCCACCGGGAGCCCCGTCCTCTGCAGGTACCTGAACATCCTGTAGGCGTTCGTCGCGTGGCCGAACCTGAAGAGCCCATCCAGGAGTGTGTTGTAGGTGGTGGCGCACGGCGCGACGCCTTTCTCGGCCATATCGGCGAACACCCGGTAGGCATCCTCTGGGTGGCCAGACCGGAACAAGCAGTGCATGAGCGCGTTGTAGCTCCAGGCGTCGGGGGCGACCCCCGCCTGGAGCATTTCGTCGAACAGGTCGAGGGCGCGCATCGTGAGCCCACCCCGCGCGGCGCCGGCGATGAGGGAGTTGTAGGTGACGGCGTCGGGGCTCACCCCGGCCTCCCGCATCCGGCGCAGGACGGCGAACCCCGCGTCGAGGCCCGAGGCGCGGCAGTGCGCGGCGAGGAGGGTGTTGTAGGTGACGACGTCGGGGGGCATGCCGAGGCGGATGGCGTCGACGAGGACGGACTCCGCCCGGGCGAGGCCGCCGCCGCGGCAGAGCGCCGCGAGGCAGACGTTCATGAGCCGCGTGGACAGCCGCGTCCGCGCCCAGGTCATTGCTCCTTCCCCGCCTCCTCCTCACCGCGAGACTATCTTCCGGTTCCGGGCTCGCTTCGACTCCCATGCAGCTCGCTCGCTGTCCAGAACAACTTGCCGAGTTCACGACGAGCAAGGCCGGCGCCTTGTTATGGGGTAAGCGCTCGGCTGCAGGAGGCGGCGAGAGGTTGGTGGCGGCGACGGCGCCGCCGGGTGGTCGGGGCTCGGGAGGGAGTTGGGAGTTCGCACTTCGCAGACCGCGCAGAGAGGGACAGACTAGAAAGAGAGGCCAGGTGGGCCATGCATGTCATAGGCCGCACGGACAGACAAGTAGGGTTCATTTCGCCTGACCCAACAGTCAGTGAGCACGAATCTAAAAAAAACAGTCAGTGAGCATAATAGGAGAAGGAATTAATTCAGCACATGGATGGGATTTCCTTCAAATACTCCCTCCGTTTCAATAATGCTAGATACATCCATTTGAGCAACAAGAGGGAGTACTATTGTACAAAAGATTCACAACAAATTGGGAAGGAAAAAATCATTCTCATTCACACTAATGCTTTGGGCTATGTTACAAAAAGAAAGAAACATCATTCGTCATACAACAATATCTGTGAATACAATGAACAAATCAGGAAATCGGCAGGATCATACATACTCAAAAATCAAAATGCCGGCCGGCTGAAAAGGAAATCAAAATGTGGCTTGAGGAAAAGGCGGATACAAAATTATACATGTGGAGCGCAAACCAGCCAGGCTCACTGTGCCTTCATGGCTTTCTCCTTGCAGAGCTGGTGCCACTCCTGGAGCACGGCTGCTTGGAGCGCACGGTGCTCGGCTTCCTCCGCCGTGAGCTTGGAGAGCGTCGAGGGGCCCTTGGGGTTCCCAAACCCGTCCAACTCCTCGCTCTGCTTCCTCTCCTCTTCCTCTTCTTGCTCGGTTTTCGCGGGCGGCATCTTAGGTTTGGCTGCCTTGAGTAGCGCTATCCTCTCCATGGATATCTTCAGCCGCTCCGCAGCTGTGCTCTTCACCTCTTCTTCGGGCATGTATTCAACAGCGCCGTCCGTGATGTCATCCAGCCAGCCCTGGAGGTCCGACTCGATCTCTCTTGTGATCGATTCATCAGATGCACGCACGACAAACTTGCATATCATCGTGGTTGTCTCGTCACCCAGATCAACATTTCGGCTGACCTCACTTGCACCGAAGATCATCATGCCCACAAACCCACCAAACCATGTCTTTGCAGCGTAACACAACTGTGGAAGATACATGTGTTATATAACCTTACAAAAATGTTAACTCTGCACAGGATAGAATCAAGACCATGTCATGACACCGTCCAAGTGACTATCAGTCAAATGCTTACCTGGAACCCAGCAACTGTTCGGATGAAATGAGAGCAGACTTGATGGAAGGGCTTGGAATAAATTGACTTCAACCCACTGAGGAAAGGAGAGCTATCATACTGCTGAGCTGCAGTGGCCTTGAAACCACTACCTTCATATGTGTATGTGCCAGTGCACTCAACCATGGCTGGCAAGCTTGGCCATAGACGAAAATACTCAACTGGAGAGCATTCATATGGCAAGAGAAGTTCAGCGAGAGGGATCTTGTAGGGCTGACACCGTAAAACAACCGGCTCCCCAAGCTCTGGCCGGAGCGCGCGCTTCTGCCTCGTCATTTGTGAGTCCTCTTCTGCATAATCTCCTTCATAGTCTGCCGATCCTCCACTTCCGTAGAATGGGTAATACAGGACTTGAACCCAGAGAGAGCATCTCTCAAAATGTGAAACTCCCACAGTGACACTACTTTGGACTGGATCCTGCAGAATTGACAAAGCATTTTCCAAATAAATTAGATGCAAATATGGATTAGCCAATCTGAGATGGCAGTACTTACCCAATGATATAATATTTATTATCACTATTCTATTTTTATCAATTGCCCACATTTTTTAGCGCAACTCGTCTGGAAACAAGATACTGTCACTAGTAGTTAAGTTACTTGAAAGCCGCCGCGATGCTAGATGGCTCTTTGAAAATCACTTATATTTAACATCATGACCATGATAGTGGATTTCATAGTCTCCACTACCACATTATATCTGGTGTGCAATATAATGTGAGCTCAACTGGCTAGACAGGTATACACTACATTGGGAGGTATGGTCTTTAAATTTTGCCAGGAAATAGATTGAGAAGTTCATTAGCTAAGGAAGAAAATCTTTCACTGTAAACTATATTCAAATAATATATTTGCAAACAAACTGTAATATATTTGCAAACAAACTGCAGCCCTACATTTGTCTGCCCATTCTGACTAATGACAAATTCTTAAATATTTTAATTATTGATACATAATTGAAATTAAACTGCACAGTAAAAGCATATGTAAACAAGGCATTTCAAGAGTCATGGAGGCACCTGGGAAACAAGATTACGCAGGTGGCGAACAGTGCGGGAAAATCCATCCATATAATACAATGCTCCAGAGAGCCCAACTCGGATATCCACCCTGTTGAGTTCCAGCTCAGTCAAATTCAAAATCTGCAAAAGTGTACATTAGTTAAAAAGGGCAATCATAGAGCTCAAAGTCAAACAATACTATGGCTTACAGCAAAACTATATGTCAGACACAAATATTTGTTTTAATTTCTCACCATTTTACCGGGTGGCAAAGTGCACATAAACTATGCAGGAGCAATAAATAAAGATATAAAGTTCCTAACCTAACCAGTGATCAACAGTAACCATGACACAGCAGTACAGATCAATAGAAATTATGTTAAATGTACACGGAAAAGATCATCATCTCATCGATCAGGTTATACCTTTAAATGTAGGGTGATTCTGCCATCAGTTGGATCCGCCAAATGATATGCTTCGATGTAACATGGATCGCTGCTGCCAGTCAGAGTGCATGCTTTTGGAAGATCTTTGTGCAAAGCACCGATACCCTTAGTCTGTAGGAGAGTTAACTGGCTGGGATTGGGCCTCCAAAGCTCCTGAATGGCCTTATGAACTAATCCCTCCAATTTCCTATCTTGTGCAGCAGCAGCCTCAGAAAACTGAACTGTAAGTTTGTGGTGGCTAAAAGGGTAATCTCCTGTAGCATCGCCTACACCAACCCACCTGGATGAAATATTGGAAAGTCAAACATGGCAGTGATTTTTTCCCAAATGCATGTTCGTAGAGAACTTCTTTTTTTTTAGATATAGAACTTTTGCAAATAGTGCAGCCTGATGTAAAATAATTAGTTTGAAGATGCAACCCTCACCTGTTATCTGGATGATTCGTCACATACTTTATTATCTGCAAGACATAACGTGACTGATGCTTGGTGACAGAATCAGCTGAAGTACTTGACCTGAACTCCTCCAATTCTTTACTGAGGAGCTGGCCGGCTCTTGCATTTCTGGTTCCCAAACGCTGAGCGCATATGAGGACAGCCTGCACATCTTGTATCCTATTTGATGTAGTGGCAGAGGAATCGGTGTTGAATAAAGTCTTATGCATGTTAGATATGATAATATTCAGAGGATCCTCTGGGTCGTCAGCTAAAAGAGGATCAAGACCTTCAAGATCAAAGTGTTCAGAAATTGCCCATATCAGCCGTGATGATATTCTTGAGGTATGAACCTGAAACGTTTATTCACATTTAAATATAGGCCAATCTAGATTAAGAAAAGGTACTGAAAAACTGAAGAACTAATGACACCATTGGTCTTTTACCAATCATCTCTAACTAGAAAACAATCTTTACAGAATGACACAGTTTAAGCTACAACTATTTGCAGTGGAAGATTAACAAAAGTACAAGGAAACCAAATAAAGGCAGGCATAGTGAGATCCAAACGCAGGTAAAGCCTTGACAAAGTAGATGCAAGAAGAATGGAGACGGAGTATATTAGTACCAATCTTCAAGAACAAGGGGGAAGTTCAGAGTTGTACTAATTACCGTGGAATTAGCTGATGAGCCATACAATGAGGCTATGGGAGAGAGTCATTGAGCACCGCTTAAGAAGAACGACAAGCATGACCAAAAATCAGTTTGGTTTCATGCCTAGGAGGTCGACCATGGAAGCCATTTTCTTGGTACGACAACTTATGGAGAGATACAGGGAGCAAAAGAAGGACTTGCATATGGTATTCACTGACTTGGAGAAGGCCTATGATAAGATACCGCGAAATATCTCATGTGGTGGGCCTTGGAGAAACACAAAATCCCAGCAAAGTACACTACCCTCATCAAGGACATGTACGATAATGTTGTGACAAGTGTTCGAACAAGTGATGTCGACACTGATGACTTCCCGATTAAGATAGGACTGCATCAAGGGTCAGCTTTGAGCCCTTATCTTTTTGCCTTGGTGATGGATGAGGTCATAGGGATATACAAGGAGATATCCCATGGTGTATGCTCTTTGCGGATGATGTGGTGCTAGTTGACGATAGTCGGACAAGGGTCAATAGGAAGTTAGAGTTATGGAGACAAACCTTGGAATCGAAAGGTTTGAGGCTTAATGGAACTAAAACCGAGTACATGAGGTGCGGTTTCAGTACTACTAGGCACGAGGAGGTTAACCTTGATGGGCAGGTGGTGCCTCAAAAGGACACCTTTCGATATTTGGGGTCAATGCTGCAGAAGGATATGGGGGTATTGATGAAGATGTGAACCATCGCATCAAAGTCGGACGGATGAAGTGGCGCCAAGCGTCTGGCATTCTCTATGACACGAGAGTGCCACAAAAGCTAAAAGGCAAGTTCTACAGGGCGGCGGTTCGACCCGCAATGTTGTATGGCCCTGAGTGTTGGCCGGCTAAAAGGTGACATGTTCAACAGTTAGGTGTAGCGGAGATGCGCATGTTGAGATGGATGTGTGGCAACACGAGGAAGGATCGAGTCCGAAATGATGATATACGAGATAGAATTGGGGTAGCACCAATTGAAGAGAAGCTTGTCCAACATTATCTGAGATGGTTTGGGCATATTCACGTAGGCCTCCAGAAGCTCCAGTGCACAGCGGACGGCTAAAGCATGTGGATAATGTCAAGAGAGGTCGGGGTAGACCGAACTTGACATGGGAGGAGTCCATAAAGAGAGATATGAAGGATTGGAATATAATCAAAGAACTAGCTATGGACAGGGGTGCGTGGACGCTTGCTATCCATGTGCATGAGTTGGTCGCGAGATCTTATGGGTTTCACCTCTAGCCTACCCCAATTTGTTTGGGACTAAAGGCTTTGTTGTTGTTGTTGTTGTTGTTGTTGTAGAACTAGGTGGGATCAAGCAAAACAAAAATATTATGACAGTGCATTAGTAATGAATAAAAATCGCACCTTACGTCCAACAGGTATTTAAATGCATAGCAAAATGTGTTTGAATATCAAAATAATGAGATGAATCATAACCTCACGAAGATCCCTAATAAGCTGTAGCTGCAAATTTCGAAGTCTAGTCTCATTTAGAATCTGATCTTGAGATGCACCAGTCTTAATTGTCTTCACGCCGCCTCTGGTATCATATATATGACAAAGCCGTACAAGCAACTTCAGATAGCAATCAATTGCATAGGTACGCCCGTCACAGTCCCAGAGAACACAAGGCCTGCAAACTTCCACCACATCCAAAGCAGGTTCTGTCCAATTCAACGCACCGTAACCAGTACCATAGGCTAATGCCCCTATAACTCTGCTCTCTGTCCCAGAATTCTTCTGCTCAGGTAGTGGAAGAGATAGCTGGAAACAACTTTCAACCAGTGAGGCAACTAACTCTTCTCTGAACAAGCTTTTGCTTGTTATGCTGTTTAGATCATCCTTCACCCTTGCATCCTCAAAAAGAGATATCACATCTGTTCCTGGAACGGGCTTCTGACCTCTTCGAACGCTCTCCTTTGCAAAAAGATCAACACAAAGAGCAGTTCGGCAAATGCATGCCAATGCATGCATTCGATCTGATTCTGCTCTCAAATTTTTCAGCATCTGAAGCAGCCTTTTGAACAGAGACACCTGCATCACAGAACATGCTTTTGTAAATCCATCTTGAACACAAATTTTCACAACACTTGTTCACTAAACTGAAATTGTCCTTCTCGCTATCTTCTTCACAAGTTATGCATGGAAGGAAGAAACTGATAAAGATCTGCTAGCACATGATATGGCACGACTCCAATCAATGAATTATTTCACATTTTTTAGAAACCCGGAAAAGAGAGAAAAATAAAAGGAGAATATGGGGTGCATGGGCAACTAGTTGCCAGAATTACCTTCCGAACATAGTAGCAGTAATTGGTAAGCAAGATACCAATAGTATACTACTAAACCAGGTATCAAAGTAATGATGCATAACCATTTTACATTGGCTCCACAAGTTATAAATATTGATGATTATATGCTAAGTAATGTGAAATTTTCGAAGGCCCAATACTTCTGTGCTTAATTTGAATAGATAGCGAGCAAACAACATTGTATCACCTATTGGCTTAAGTTGCTTAGTAACTGATCTATCATGACAATACAAATCAATGCTCAGCCGATAAGGTTAATAGATAAGCTTTGATTTGTGATATAGTACCTATAACGATGTAAATCATACGGTAATGCTCATGCTAAGGAATACACCAACAAACTAGTTGTGATACACTAGCCAGATTTTTACTTGCCATATTTAAGAGATGACATCAAATAATGAAAATTATAATTAATAAATGTATATAGTAGCATTTCAGAAAATCATTTTTTGTCCAAATAAACAGACAACAATCAGCACATGGAAATACAACCTACTAAAGTGCCATTTGATTCACCAGTCTAACAACAACAAATAGATTTTTGGATTTTTGGCATAAGACTGAAATAGGAGATCACATGGGATAAGACTAAATTTGTTTGGTTCGAACAATAATGTCAGCTTTGAGATCAGAATTTATGAATCTAATAACTAATAACTCTTCATGGTGCTGACAATTAAGATTTATAACACTGTATTAGTTTAAAAACTTGGGATCAGTATGGTCTCAGGCTTGTGCACTAAAAACAACACTAACTAGTAGAATTGTGCGTTACTGGAATTACTTGACAGACTCCAGTTAAAACAATAGCTTATGTGGCTGAAAGGCTAGCCATGTTTCAACTAAAATTTATATCATGTCTAATTGATGACAGATAAATCCATGTATTGGCACGAAAACAGAAGCCTCCTAAATTACTTCATACAAACTTGGCTCACTACTAATGCCCACTTCCAGGATCTTTAATCCAATAGTTGCCTCGTTGACATTGGGCACAAGACACAACCAGTAGATTTACCGCAGGAAATTAGCAAACAACAATCATTGAGTTGATAAGACTAAGGTGAATTGCTCTTATAAGTCGATTGATTTAGTACCTGCATTCCAAGATCCAGCAAATGGAGATTCGCCACAACAGCTCTGACAATCGTCTCCCTCATTGATGAGAACTCTTGTCGGTCCCATAGTGTTAGGATTGCAATAATGGCAGCTGAAGCCCACTCCGGCTTGCCTCCGGGCGCATCTGCGAGCGAGAGCATATTGATCCCCACCTCAAACACCAGTGGCGGTTCCAGCGAGCTAAGGAAAGGAAGCAAGTGCGAGACAATGTCAGACACCCCCACCAACTTCTCCGCACTCGCCTCCACGGTATCGGCTATTGTAGTGTCTCCTGGTTTGGCAATCTGCCGCAGCGTGTTCACCGCGCCAGATGCAACCATTTTTGCTGCATGCACAAGAGGGTACACAGTGACCCGGAAGCTCTCGACGGGCATCACCATGGATCTAGCAATGAGCATGTTTCGCCGGGACCAGATGAAGTCGATGGCGTCAGCTGCCCACTGGGCACGCACAGCGAGCGCACCCTCTCCATCAACGAGCTTGTCTCCAGCAAGCCGGCTCATACGCCGCGCGTCCAGCTCCTGGAACAGCCGAGCAAGTGCCTCGAACGCTGCGGCTGCCACTGCGTCTGCAGAGTCCAAGGCCAGCTCGGTCAGACGGCCCCACCAGGTGGTGGCGTGCCCCATGAGCGAGGGGTTGGTGGAGCACATAAGCGCGAGGTCATCGCGCGGGAGGAGGGAGGAGAGGGAGGTAACGGCGGCAAGGCGGAGTGACTCGGCGGGCGAGGAGAGAGCGGCAGCGATGTCGGCGTGCGCGGAGGAGAGGAGGGTTGGGAGTAGGTGCGAGGGGAGCGACGGGAATGAGGCGATGGAGGAGGCGGCGACGTCGGGATCCGGGAAGGAGAGGTCGGAGCGTAGGGAGGAGAGCAGGAGCGGGTCGAGGAGATCGGGGGGCAGGGGCAGCGCACGGAGAAGGTCGAGCGCGAGGCGCTTGCAGACGGCGGAGGAGGGTGCCGCTAGGATCTCGGTGGCGGCGGTGCGGGCTAGCGCGGAGACGTCGCGGCCGGCGGCGCACTGCTGCAGGGCCTGCAAGAGCGCTGACGACTGCCGGAGAGCGTCCGAGGAGCGGAGATCGGTGGTGATCTGCGCGATGAGGAGGTCCATCGCGCCGCTGCCGCAATTGGGCTCCGGCGATCGCCGGAGCTGGGGAAGAGTAGCGGTGGTCGTGCAGATCTGGGAGGGAGGGGGAGAGTGCCAGAGCACGAGAAGGGTCGGTGTTTTGTTTGAGTGCGGTGCTGCGGCCGGTGGTAACGGGTCGGATCTTTTCTTTCTTTTTTGAACATGGGTCGGATCTTTTCGTCCAGCGACTTCGGTGACTCAGCGAGGACTGATCAGTAGGGCCCGGAGCGACTGTAATTGTCGGGGTTCGATCTAGACCGTCTATGTTGAAGTTTTGGCTAAAGTGAGTATATCTCACGGTGCAGGCCGCTCCATTTTTTTCGCGAATAAAGCAAAAGGCTTGCGTATCATTGCATTGATAGGTAAAGAGTGGCAATAGTACAAGAGTTTGAAATGGAAATGGCTGTCGGGCCTGTACACATGGATGGCATGCAACGGCAACCTTGGCGCAGAGAGGAGGTGGGTGCGCGAGCCACAAGGCCTAGACTACGGCTCTGGCATGATCAGCGCGAGACCAGCGGCGCCCGCGCGAGCCCAGAGTCTTGCCTCATCTCGATTGTCATTGACGGCGCGGCTGGCAGAGGGGTGGTGGCCGTCGAAGATGCATCTGTTCCGGTGCTTCCAGAGCCACCAGGCTGTGAGGATGGCAATGGAGGCGAGCCCACGGCGAAGACAGCGCGGGGTAGCGGCAAGGGCGGAGTGGAGCCAGGTGGGGAAGTCGTCGTCCTGTCCCGGTGGCGCGACAGTGGAGCGGCACCAAGATAGGATATCGTGCCAAACTTGGCGGGAGAAGGAGCAGCCGGAGAGGAGGTGATGCATCGTCTCGGGTTCCTGGTCACACAGGGGGCATGTAGGCTCGTGAGGTAAGTTGTGGCGCGCGAGGCGGTCGGCGGTCCAGCATCTGCCGAGGAGTGCGAGCCAGACAAAGAATTTGATGTGTAGTGGCGCCCACGGCCGCCAAGTGATGCGCCAGTTGGGGTCCTCCGTGGAGCCGAGGAATAGAGACTGGTAGCTAGAGCGCGCAGTGTAGCAGCCGAAGGCGGACCAGCGCCAGGTTATTCTGTCCGGTGTGTCGTCGAGGGCGAAGTGTTGAAGGCGTCACCAGAGGGAGACGTACTGGATGGTCATCTCGGTGCCGAGCGCGCCCTGAATGTCCGCGATCCAGGCGCGGTTATGCAGGGCGTCGCGCACCGAGAGCGTCTTGTGCCGTCGCTTGGGGACCTTGGCGTAGACGAGAGGCGCGACCTCGGTGATGGAGCGGCCGTCGAGCCAGTGGTCCTCCCAGAACCTGCACTTGCGCCCATCGCCGACCGTCCAGGAGGTGGAGGCCCGGAAGAAGGCTTGGACGCCAGGGCAGTGTGGGATGTGCAGGTGCTGCCAAGGGTGGGAGGGGTCTGTTCTTTGGAGCCAAAGCCAGCGGGTACGGAGAGAGGTGCCCACGCGCTGGAGATCGGGGATGCCCAGGCCACCCAGAGCGATGGGTCGGCATGCGCGACGCGAACTGACAAGGCAGTGGCCGCCGCTCACATCCTTGCGCCCATACCACAGGAAACTACGGAGCAGGCGGTTGATTTGCTTGAGGACGGGGGGGTTGATCGCGAGCGCGATGAGGGTGTGCACGGGCATTGCAGATAGGACGTGGTGGCAAAGGGCGAGTCGGTCACCACGCGACATCATGGATTCCCACCATGGCAAGAGCCGACACTCGAGCTTGTCGAGGAAAGGTTGAAGGGTTGTAACGCTGACCTTCCGGATGGACAGGGGCAAGCCGAGGTAAGAGGTGGGGAAGTCCTTAACCGGGCACGCGAAGCTGGACGCGATCACGGTGCATTCGTTGGCCGTGCACTGGATGGGGGATGTCGCACACTTGGAGTAGTTAGTGCGCATCCCAGAGGCGTCGCCAAAGACGCTGAGAATGCGGCGGACGGAGGAGAGGTCTTGCGCGTCCGGATGGCAGAAGATTACCACGTCGTCGGCATAAAGGGAGATGCTCGATGCCATGTTGTTGGGGAACGTAGTAATTTCAAAAAAAATCCTACGCACACGCAAGATCATGGTGATGGCATAGCAACGAGAGGGGAGAGTGTTGTCCACGTACCCTCGTAGACCGTAAGCGGAAACGTTAGCACAACGCGGTTGATGTAGTCGTACGTCTTCACGATCCGACCGATCCAAGTACCGAAAGTACGGCACCTCCGAGTTCAGCACACGTTCAGCTCGATGACGATCCCCGGGCTCCGATCCAGCAAAGCTTCGGGGATGAGTTCCGTCAGCACGACGGCGTGGTGACTATGATGATGTTCTACCGGCGCAGGGCTTCGCCTAAACTCCGCGACGATATGCCCGAGGTGGAATATGGTGGAGGGGGCACCGCACACGGCTAAGGAACGATCCGTAGATCAACTTGTGTGTCTATGGGGTGCCCCCCGCCCCCGTATATAAAGGAGGGAGGGGGGAGGCCGGCCGGCCCTTGTGGGCGCGCCAAGGAGGAGGAGTCCTCCTCCTAGTAGGAGTAGGACTCCTCCTTATGACTCCTCCTTTCCTACTCCTGCTAGGAGGGGAAAGGAAGGGGGAGAGGGGGGAAGGAAAGAGGGGGGCGCCGCCCCCCCCCCTCCTAGTCCAATTCGGACCAGAGGGAGAGGGGGCGCGCGGCCCTCCCTGGCCGCCCCTCTCTCTTCCCACCAAGGCCCATGTGGCCCATTAACTCTCCGGGGGGGTTCCGGTAACCCTCCGGCACTCCGGTTTTCTCCGAAATCACCCGGAACACTTCCGGTGTCCGAATATAGTCGTCCAATATATCAATCTTTATGTCTCGACCATTTTGAGACTCCTCGTCATGTCCGTGATCACATCCGGGACTCCGAACAAACTTCGGTACATCAAAACTTATAACTCATAATAAAACTGTCATCGTAACTTTAAGCGTGCGGACCCTACGGGTTCAAGAACTATGTAGACATGACCTAGAACTATTCTCGGTCAATAACCAATAGCGGAACCTGGATGCCCATATTGGTTCCTACATATTCTACGAAGATCTTTATCGGTCAAACCACATAACAACATACGTTGTTCCCTTTGTCATCGGTATGTTACTTGCCCGAGATTCGATCGTCGGTATCTAATACCTAGTTCAATCTCGTTACCGGCAAGTCTCTTTACTCATTACGTAATACATCATCTCGTAACTAACTCATTAGCTACATTGCTTGCAAGGCTTATAGTGATGTGCATTACCGAGAGGGCCCAGAGATACCTCTCCGACAATCGGAGTGACAAAACCTAATCTCGAAATACGCCAACCCAACATGTACCTTCGGAGACACCTGTAGTACTCCTTTATAATCACCCAGTTACGTTGTGACGTTTGGTAGTACCCAAAGTGTTCCTCCGGTAAACGGGGGTTGCATAATCTCATAGTTACGGGAACATGTATAAGTCATGAAGAAAGCAATAGCAATATACTAAACGATCAAGTGCTAGGCTAACGGAATGGGTCATGTCAATCACATCATTCTCCTAATGATGTGATCCCGTTAATCAAATGACAACACATGTCTATGGTTAGGAAACATAACCATCTTTGATTAATGAGCTAGTCAAGTAGAGGCATACTAGTGACTATATGTTTGTCTATGTATTCACACATGTATTATGTTTCCGGTTAATACAATTCTAGCATGAATAATAAACATTTATCATGATATGAGGAAATAAATAATAACTTTATTATTGCCTCTAGGGCATATTTCCTTCAGTTTCCCACTTGCACTAGAGTCAATAATCTAGATTACATAGTAATGATTTTAACACCCATGGAGTCTTGGTGTTGATCATGTTTTGCTTGTGAGAGAGGCTTAGTCAATGGGTCTGCAATATTCAGATCCGTATGTATCTTGCTAATCTCTATGTCTCCCACTTGGACTTCGTCCCGGATGGAATTGAAGCGTCTCTTGATGTGCTTGGTCCTCTTGTGAAATCTAGATTCCTTTGCCAAGGCAATTGCACCAGTATTATCACAGAAGATCTTCATTGGTCTCGATGCACTAGGTATGACACCTAGATCGGTAATGAACTCCTTCATCCAGACTCCTTCATTTGCTGCTTCCGAAGCAGCTATGTACTCCGCTTCACATGTAGATCCCGCCACGATGCTTTGTTTAGAACTGCACCAACATACAGCTCCACCGTTTAATAAAAACACGTATCCGGTTTGCGATTTAGAATCGTCCGGATCAGTGTCAAAGCTTGCATCAACGTAACCATTTACGACCAGCTCTTTGTCACCTCCATATACGAGAGACATATCCTTAGTCCTTTTCAGGTATTTTAGGATGTTCTTGACCACTGTCCAGTGATCCACTCCTGGATTACTTTGGTACCTTCCTGCCAAGCTTATTGCTAAGCATACATCAGGTCTGGTACACAGCATTGCATACATGATAGAGCCTATGGCTGAAGCATAGGGAACATCTTTCATTTTCTCTCTATCTTCTGTAGTGGTCGGGCATTGAGTCTGACTCAACTTCACACCTTGTAACACGGGTAAGAACCCTTTCTTTGCCTGATCCATTTTGAACTTTTTCAAAATTTTATCAAGGTATGTGCTTTGTGAAAGTCCTATTAAGCGTCTTGATCTATCTCTATAAATCTTGATGCCCAATATGTAAGCAGCTTCACCGAGGTCTTTCATTGAAATTTTTTATTCAAGTATCCTTTTATGCTATCCAGAAATTCTATATCATTTCCAATTAATAATATGCCATCTACATATAATATTAGAAATGCTACAGAGCTCCCACTCACTTTCTTGTAAATACAGGCTTCTCCAAAAGTCTGTATAAATCCATATGCTTTGATCACACTATCAAAGCGTTTATTCCAACTCCGAGATGCTTGCACCAGTCCATAAATGGATCGCTGGAGTTTGCACACTTTGTTAGCACTTTTTGGATCAACAAAACCTTCTGGCTGCATCATATACAACCCTTCTTCCAGAAATCCATTCAAGAATGCAATTTTAACATCCATTTGCCAAATTTCATAATCATGAAATGCAGCAATAGCTAACATGATTCGGACAGACTTAAGCATCGCTACAGGTGAGAAAGTCTCATCGTAGTCAACCCCTTAAACTTGTCGAAAACCTTTTGCAACAAGTTGAGCTTTATAGACAGTTACATTACCATCAGCGTTAGTATTCTTCTTAAAGATCCATTTATTCTCAATGGCTTGCCGATCATCGGGCAAGTCAATCAAAGTCCATACTTTGTTTTCATACATGGATCCCATCTCAGATTTCATGGTTTCTAGCCATTTTGCGGAATCTGGGCTCATCATCGCTTCCTCATAGTTCGTAGGTTCGTCATGGTCAAGTAACATGACTTCCAGAATAGGATTACCGTACCACTCTGGTACGGATCTTACTCTGGTTAACCTTCGAAGTTCAGTAGAAACTTGATCTGAAGTTTCATGATCATTATCATTAGCTTCCTCACTAATTGGTGTAGGTGTCACAGGAACCGGTTTCTGTGATGAACTACTCTCCAATAAGGGAGCGGGTACAGTTACCTCATCAAGTTCTACTTTCCTCCCACTCACTTCTTTCGAGAGAAATTCCTTCTCTAGAAAGGATCCATTCTTAGCAACGAATGTCTTGCCTTCGGATCTGTGATAGAAGGTATACCCAACTGTCTCTTTCGGGTATCCTATGAAGACACATTTCTCCGATTTAGGTTCGAGCTTATCTGGTTGAAGTTTCTTCACATAAGCATCGCAGCCCCAAACATTAAGAAACGACAACTTTGGTTTCTTGCCAAACCACAGTTCATAAGGCATCGTCTCAACGGATTTTGATGGTGCCCTATTTAACGTGAATGTGGCCGTCTCTAAAGCATAACCCCAGAATGATAGCGGTAAATCAGTAAGGGACATCATAGATCGCACAATATCTAGTAAAGTACGATTACGATGTTCAGACACACCATTTCGTTGTGGTGTTCCGGGTGGCGTGAGTTGCGAAACTATTCCGCATTGTATCAAATGTAAACCAAACTCGTAACTCAAATATTCTCCTCCACGATCAGATCATAGGAATTTTATTTTCTTGTTACGATGATTTTCTACTTCACTCTGAAATTTTTTGAACTTTTCAAATGTTTCAGACTTGTGTTTCATTAAGTAGATATACCCATATCTGCTTAAATCATCTGTGAAGGTGAGAAAATAACGATATCCGCCACGAGCTTCAACATTCATCGGACCACATACATCTGTATGTATGATTTCCAATAAATCTGTTGCTCTCTCCATAGTACCGGAGAACGGTGTTTTAGTCATCTTGCCCGTGAGGCACGGTTCGCAAGTACCAAGTGATTCATAATCAAGTGATTCCAAAAGTCCATCAGTATGGAGTTTCTTCATGCGTTTTATACCGATATGACCTAAACGGCAGTGCCACAAATAAGTTGCACTATCATTATTAACTCTGCATCTTTTGGCTTCGACATTATGAATATGTGTATTACTACTATCGAGATTTAACAAAAATAGACCACTCTTCAAGGGTGCATGACCATAAAAGATATTACTCATATAAATAGAACAACCATTATTCTCTGATTTAAATGAATAACCGTCTCGCATCAAACAAGATCTAGATATAATGTTCATGCTCAATGCTGGCACCAAATAACAATTATTTAGGTCTAAAACTAATGCCGAAGGTAGATGTAGAGGTAGCGTGCCGACCGCGATCACATCGACTTTGGAACCATTTCCCACGCGCATCGTCACCTCATCCTTGGCCAGTGCTCGCTTATTCTGTAGTCCCTGTTTCGAGTTGCAAATGTTAGCAACAGAACCAGTATCAAATACCCAGGTGCTACTGCGAGCTCTAGTAAGGTACACATCAAGAACATGTATATCACATATACCTTTGTTCACCTTGCCATCCTTCTTATCCGCCAAATACTTGGGGCAGTTCCGCTTCTAGTGTCTAGTCTGCTTGCAGTAGAAGCACTTAGTTTCAGGCTTAGGTTCAGACTTGGGTTTCTTCTCTTGAGCAGCAACTTGCTTGCTGTTCTTCTTGAAGTTCCCCTTTCTTCTTCCCTTTGCCCTTTTTCTTGAAACTAGTGGTCTTGTTAACCATCAACACTTGATGCTCCTTCTTGATTTCTACTTCCGCAGCTTTTAGCATTGCGAAGAGCTCGGGAATTGTCTTGTTCATCCCTTGCATATTATAGTTCATCACGAAGCTCTTGTAGCTTGGTGGCAGTGATTGGAGAATTCTGTCAATGACACTATCATCAGGAAGATTAACTCCCAGTTGAATCAAGTGATTATTATACCCAGACATTTTGAGTATGTGTTCACTGACAGAACTATTCTCCTCCATCTTGCAGCTATAGAACTTATTGGAGACTTCATATCTCTCAATCCGGGCATTTGCTTGAAATATTAACTTCAACTCCTGGAACATCTCATATGCTCCATGACGTTCAAAACGTCGTTGAAGACCCGGTTCTAAGCCGTAAAGCATGGCACATTGAACTATTGAGTAGTCATCAGCTTTGCTCTGCCAGACGTTCTTAATGTCATCAGTTGCATCAGCAGCAGGCCTGGCACCCAGCGGTGCTTCCAGGACGTAATTCTTCTGTGCAGCAATGAGGATAATCCTCAAGTTACGGACCCAGTCCGTGTAATTGCTACCATCATCTTTCAACTTTGCTTTCTCAAGGAACGCATTAAAATTCAACGGAACAACAGCACGAGCCATCTATCTACAATCAAACATAAACAAGCAAAATACTATTAGGTACTAAGTTCATGATAAATTTAAGTTCAATTAATCATATTACTTAAGAACTCCCACTTAGACAGACATCTCTCTAGTCATCTAAGTGATCACGTGATCCAAATCAACTAAACCATAACCGATCATCACGTGAGATGGAGTAGTTTTCAATGGTGAACATCATTATGTTGATCATATCTACTATATGATTCATGCTCGACCTTTCGGTCTCCGTGTTCCGAGGCCATATCTGCATATGCTAGGCTCGTCAAGTTTAACCTGAGTATTCTGCGTGTGCAAAAACTGGCTTGCACCCGTTGTAGATGGACGTAGAGCTTATCACACCCGATCATCACGTGGTGTCTGGGCACGACGAACTTTGGCAACGGTGCATACTCAAGGAGAACACTTCTTGATAATTTAAGTGAGAGATCATCTTAAAATGCTACCGTCAATCAAAGCAAGATAAGATGCATAAAGGATAAACATCACATGCAATCAATATAAGTGATATGATATGGCCATCATCATCTTGTGCTTGTGATCTCCATCTCCGAAGCACCGTCGCGATCACCATCGTCACCGGCGCGACACCTTGATCTTCATCATAGCATCGTTGTCTTTTACGCCATCTATTGCTTCTACGACTATCGCTACCGCTTAGTGATAAAGTAAAGCAATTACAGGGCGTTTGCATTTCATACAATAAAAGCGACAACCATATGGCTCCTGCCAGTTGCCGATAACTTCGGTTATAAAACATGATCATCTCATACAATATAGCATCACGTCTTGACCATATCACATCACAACATGCCCTGCAAAAACAAGTTAGACGTCCTCTACTTTGTTGTTGCAAATTTTACGTGGCTGCTACGGGCTGAGCAAGAACCGTTCTTACCTACGCATCAAAACCACAACGATAGTTCGTCAAGTTAGTGCTGTTTTAACCTTCGCAAGGACCGGGCGTAGCCACACTCGGTTCAACTAAAGTGAGAGAGACAGACACCCGCCAGCCACCTTTAAGCACGAGTGCTCGTAACGGTGAAACCAGTCTCGCGTAAGCGTACGCGTAATGTCGGTCTGGGCCGCTTCATCTCACAATGCCGCTGAACCAAAGTATGACATGCTGGTAAGCAGTATGACTTATATCGCCCACAACTCACTTGTGTTCTACTCGTGCATATGACATCTACGCATAAAACCAGGCTCGGATGCCACTGTTGGGGAACATAGTAATTTCAAAAAATTTCCTACGCACACGCAAGATCATGGTGATGGCATAGCAACGAGAGGGGAGAGTGTTGTCCACGTACCCTCGTAGACCGTAAGCGGAAGCGTTAGCACAACGCGGTTGATGTAGTCGTACGTCTTCATGATCCGACCGATCCAAGTACCGAACGTACGACACCTCCGAGTTCAGCACACGTTCAGCTGGATGACGATCCCCGGGCTCCGTTCCAGCAAAGCTTCGGGGATGAGTTCCGTCAGCACGACGGCATGGTGACGATGATGATGTTCTACCAGCGCAGGGCTTCGCCTAAACTCCGCGACGATATGACCGAGGTGGAATATGGTGGAGAGGGCACCGCACACGGCTAAGGAACGATCCGTAGATCAACTTTTGTGTCTATGGGGTGCCCCCCGCCCCCGTATATAAAGGAAGGAGGGGGGAGGCCGGCCGGCCCTTGTGGGCGCGCCAAGGAGGAGGAGTCCTCCTCCTAGTAGGAGTAGGACTCCTCCTTTCCTACTCCTACTAGGAGGGGAAAGGAAGGGGGAGAGGGGGGGAAGGAAAGAGGGGGGCGCCGCCCCCCCCCCTCCTAGTCCAATTCGGACCAGAGGGAGAGGGGGCGCGCGGCCCTCCCTGGCCGCTCCTCTCTCTTCCCACCAAGGCCCATGTGGCCCATTAACTCTCCGGGGGGGGGGGGGTTCCGGTAACCCTCCGGCACTCCGGTTTTCTCCGAAATCACCCGGAACACTTCCGGTGACCGAATATAGTCGTCCAATATATCAATCTTTATGTATCGACCATTTCGAGACTCCTCGTCATGTCCGTGATCACATCCGGGACTCAGAACAAACTTCGGTACATCAAAACTTATAAACTCATAATAAAACTGTCATCGTAACTTTAAGCGTGCGGACCCTACGGGTTCGAGAACTATGTAGACATGACCTAGAACTATTCTCGGTCAATAACCAATAGCGGAACCTGGATGCCCATATTGGTTCCTACATATTCTACGAAGATCTTTATCGGTCAAACCACATAACAACATAGGTTCTTCCCTTTGTCATCGGTATGTTACTTGCCCGAGATTCGATCGTCGGTATCTAATACCTAGTTCAATCTCGTTACCGGCAAGTCTCTTTACTCGTTACGTAATACATCATCTCGTAACTAACTCATTAGCTACATTGCTTGCAAGGCTTATAGTGATGTGCATTACCGAGAGGGCCCAGAGATACCTCTCCGACAATCGAAGTGACAAAACCTAACCTCGAAATACGCCAACCCAACATGTACCTTCGGAGACACCTGTAGTACTCCTTTATAATCACCCAGTTACGTTGTGACGTTTGGTAGTACCCAAAGTGTTCCTCCGGTAAACGGGAGTTGCATAATCTCATAGTTACAGGAACATGTATAAGTCATGAAGAAAGCAATAGCAATATACTAAACGATCAAGTGCTAGGCTAACGGAATGGGTCGTGTCAATCACATCATTCTCCTAATGATGTGATCCCGTTAATCAAATGACAACACATGTCTATGGTTAGGAAACATAACCATCTTTGATTAATGAGCTAGTCAAGTAGAGGCATACTAGTGACTATATGTTTGTCTATGTATTCACACATGTATTATGTTTCCGGTTAATACAATTCTAGCATGAATAATAAACATTTATCATGATATGAGGAAATAAATAATAACTTTATTATTGCCTCTAGGGCATATTTCCTTCACATGTGACGGGTGGTAAGGCGCTGGAGAACACCGTCGGCCACCGCACGACAAAACAAGGTGTTGAGGTTGTCGATGACCATGACGAAGAACATGGGGGAGAGCGGGTCGCCCTGCCGGAAGCCGCACCGATGGATGATCGGTGATCCTGGGCTGCCATTGATGAGGACGCGCGTGCTGGCCGTGCCAAGGAGTATGCAGACCCACTCGCACCAGCGTCGACCAAAGCCGAGGTGGCGCAGGGTGTCGAGGAGGAATGGCCAGGAGACGGAGTCGAAAGCACGTGCAATGTCGAGCTTGAGCATGACACGGGGTTGCCGGAGGTTGTGGGGCTGCCGTGCCGTCTATTGCACGAGAAGAAAGTTGTCGTGGATGCAGCGGCCCGCGATGAATGCGCTCTGGTTCGTGGAGATCATGCTGCCGAGCCTAGGCGCGAGGCGAAGGGAGAGAACCTTGGCGAAGAGCTTGGCGAACAGGTGTATCAAACTGATGGGGCAATAGTCCGAGAGGGAAGACGCATCTGGCCTCTTGGGGAGAAGGGTGAGCAGCGCCTCATTCAGCCGTTGGAAGCCGATGTCGTTGAGCGAGTATAGCTTATTGAACGCGGTGATGAAATCATCTTTGATAGTGGGCCAAGAGGCGCGGAGGAACTCGGATGTGAATCCGTCGAGTCCCGGAGCCCTACCTTTGGGCATGCATTTGATGGCCTCCCATATTTCATGCTCGGGGAAGGGCGTCTCGAGCTCATGCAGATCGAAGGACCACTGGTCGAGGCTGTCGAGGTCAATGGTGGATGATCTCTCGTGGTCGGAGCCGAGAATGGATCGGAAATGGGCATACGCGGCCTCGGCAATGGCGGCCTGGTCGGATACCAAAGCCTCGCCCACCTGCAGCTGATGGATCGTGTTACCACCGCCAAGCGAGGAGGATGCCCCCTGGTATCCGTAGACGGGAGAAAGAAGCCGGTAAAGGATTGCCCACACGTTTCAGAGACGACGGACGGCGAGACAGTGGCAAGCTTAGTCTCTTGAAGGCATACAATGGAGGGGTTGGCGGAAGAAATGACGGAACACACGGCGGTACGCTTAGCCGGGCAGTTGAGACCCCGTACGTTCCAAAAAATAACGCTCTGGTTGTACTCCATAAGCAACGGTATGAGTCCGCGGGGGAGGGGGCGCGAGGGCAGCTATGCCTTGGCGATGAGCAGGGCCGCGGTGGTCGCCGCCCCAGCTGGGTTCGCGGGCACCTTCCAACCATGGTAGTCGGCGAGCACGGTGATGGTGTCAGCCGCGAGCAGGCGATCGAACATGCGGGCATAGCGGTCTAGGATGGAGTCCGAGAGCGGCTCGTCATCCTGTAGTAGCCCGTGGCGGTGGAGAAGCACGCACTTAGCCTTCATCTCGGAGTCGTAGCCCCGGTCCGCCCTGGTGATGCGGTTGCTCCGACGTCGCGTGAAGTCGAGGGGCACCTCGTTCCGGTGCCAGAGCGGCGGAGGCGGGAGGGACAGAATGGGCGTTGGGGTGCACTAGACAGAGGAGACGAAACGCTCCAAGGAGGACTGAGTCGTCCGATCGTGCTGCATGTCGGTCTGCGGGACGAGGGCGCTGCATGGCGTGGCAAATGGCGCAGGCGTTGGTTGGTCCTCCGTGGCTGGGATGGGCCCCGATGGGGGGGATCCGCGTCCTCCCCGCTGATTGGCTTGCTGATCCCGGGGGCGGGCGGGACGGACGTTGTGGTCATGGCAGTGGGTGACCCCACAAGAACATGAATAGACGAGCATGGCGTGGTGGGCCTCGGGCGTGCAAACGGGCTGGGATTGGCGCAGCTAGTCGTGCAGGGCTCAGAAGTGACGGTTGCGGGCACGACTTTGTCGGGCAGCGCAGCATGCGGGATGGACAAGGCCGCAGGGGATCCAAAGATTGGGCAGGTGGTGCAGGCAACGGTCACCAATTGGCGGCAGCTGGCTGCGCGAGGGGTGGGGCAGGGCACGGTATTGTCCTGGGGGGGCGACCGCGTCAAAGGTGACAGCTATGGTGGGGGTGCCGACGGGTCCCCAGTGCGCATTCGGAGAGCCGTTGTGCCAGAGAGGGGCCAGCAACGGGTGCGGGTCCCATGGGCGGGTGGGCCCCCAGGATGCCATGCCAGCCGCGGAACGGAGGACGTGTTCCACGCCGGCGATGCTGGAGGCCGGCGTTCCCCGGCGTGGGAGGGTTGCCGGAGGAGCGGCGTGATGAACACCAAGGAAATGTGTGACGTTGCGGCCACTTTGGAGGGAGGGGCGGTCAGGGCCGCTGTCGCCGTTGCTGTCAGGGGGGAAGGCGCGGCCGGCGCAGGAACCAGGCGGTGGTAGTCTTTGGAGAGGGTGACGAAGATCTCAACGGGCTTGCGCAGCATATGGCGGGCGAACCGCTTGACGCGGTCAAGGTCGGCGCCGCTGTCGACGACGTCCGGCTCCGGGAGCAGCAGATTAGAGGAGCGGGGGATGGCGTCGGGATTGGCCGTCCAGGCTGAGAACCTGAAGCGGGACATGTCCGAGCAGTCGCGAGTGGCGGGGTGGATGTGCTCGATGTCGAGGAACGGCGCTAGCATGGTTTCCATAGCAGAGCGATGCCATGCCTGATCGGGAACCCCGACGATCTCGACCTCCACGCGGAACCGAAGCTGGATGGGGTCGCAGCCGGCGGTGTGGCTCCAGGGGTGGATGACGAGGCGGAAGCACGGGCAGCGCAGCCGGCGCAGGCCCGCCCTAGCACGCGCCTGAGGGGAAGATAACTTGAGCAAGAACTCGTTGTCACCCTTGCAGTGGATGGAGAACTCATCGGCGGAAAGATCACACTTTTCACGCAGACCTCCTCGCGCAAGATCCCCGTGCGGCTGCCGGCGACGGTCACCAGGAGGGCACGCTCGGCAAGCTCCCGCTCGGCGGCGATGAGAAGCGTGGTGCGTGGCAAGTAGCAGAGTGCAGCTGCCGGCCGAAGGGCAGGGTAGCCGGAGAGCACTACCGGCGTGGTGCTGGAGGTGGCGGAGACGCTGCTGCTGGAAGGGGCGGACGACGGTGAAGGGCTGGTTGAGGACCGGCCCCCACACCCGGAGGACACGGGGTGGCTCGGGCCGGCGACGCTCGAGCCGGAGCCGGCGGGGGACGCCGAAGACGGGGGCGAGGCGGACTCGCGGGGGCGCTTGGAGGGTGGCTCAGCAAAGGAGGCAGGCGAACGAGGCACGGTACAGTCGCGCGTGACGTGGCCTGGGAAGTGGCAGCGCCGGAAACAGATGGCGCGGCGACACTCCGAGCGAGGATGGCCCGTGCTGTAGCAGCGCGGGCACTCACCGGGGAAGGCATGGCGACGGGGTCAACGGCCGTTGGCGTGGTCGTCCCGGCGACGATGCGGGGAGCGGCGACGAGGTCACTTGCGGCCACGGCCCACGGGGGACCTCCCGAGGCGCCTCAATAGGGGGGAGTCCTCGTTGGAGACGCGATGGACCTCGGACCAGAGCCCGGGCCGCACGGCCGGCGGCGAGCCAGACTCGGAGGACGCGAGTGGCCCGGCGCACAGTGCACCCCGGTAGGAACGGGGCACCCCGGAGCGGCCAGATCTGGCGGGGGAAGGGGACGGGCTCGAATCGATCCAGCGGAGCTCGGGTTCGCGGCCGGCGGCCAAGGGGG
>NC_057804.1:99650408-99707621 GCF_018294505.1 Triticum aestivum
GTGACGGTGTCGGAGCGGCAGCCGCCGAGGGCGGTGGTCGCCGGGGCCGGAGTGGCCGGCGGCGAGGCTAGAGGCGGAGCGGGCTAGAACGGGAGCGGGCTCGGTGTTCTAGCTATGACCCGTTCTCCAGCGGTGAAATAACACTCCAGCGGTGAAATAACACAGCCACTGACTGTTATTCTTTTTTTTTTGAAGGCCACTGACTGTTATTCTTTCAGAAAGAGTTTATTTCATAATTTATTACTGGGACAATGTCCGAATGCGTTAGCTGGTGATTTATCTGCCCATGTTAAGTAAGGAAGATTTCTTGGTTCTCCTTCGTCACACCTTTATATCCGTTATTTTTATGTAAATCATAAAAACTGATGGTTGGGATTTAAAATAAAGAAAGATTGAACCACGTTCATTTCTATTGGGCTCGGAGACGCAGGGGGAGGCATAGAGTGTAGACGCACGGAAGGAAAAAAATGGACGTGTACGGCACTGCCCCGCCGCCACGCGCAACTGGTCTTTCTCTTCGGCTTGTCGCCGCCCTGTTTCGACTTCCACTTCCCATTCACTCATAGTCTTCTTTGGTGCCACCCCCAACCTCCAACCTCCTCCTGCCATCTGTCTTCGCTTTGGGTCAAAGTCGGAATCCTTGTTCATGCAGGACGACTTCTCCAACATGAATCCATGGGGTGCATGCATGCGGGATGCAACCCTGGCAAAGTCCTCGCCCTCGACGACCACATTGAGCTGGAAGCGGAGCACAGAGCCATAGTCCTCAGCCTAGTTGACCTCCGCGGAGTGGACGCCCCAGCGGGTCAGTCCCATGCGGAGGCACAGGGGACGCAGGGCCAGGGGCGGAGTGGCATCCATTTTGCATCATGATTCCTGTTGGGAAACGTAGTAGAAAACAAACAAAAAATCGTCCTACGATCAAATCAGGACACTATGAAGATGCAATAACGGCTTAAATCTGATCGTTACCAACTTTGAGTTGCAGCGAAAGAAGAGTCGGTGTAGATCGTACTTGAAGTCCCTCGAATCGTTCACGAACGAGCCCTCAAACTAAAGGCCGAAAGCACAGCCTCTCCATAGTTTACAAGCATACGGTCTTCATGATCCGACAACGCTTCTTGTCTAGAGCTAATCAATGCCAGATAATTAGAGGGGGAGATTAGAACCACACTGGGTTTCTAATTACAAGGACTAGAGAGGATTAGATCTAGCTCTAACTGGATCAACTAAAACTGGACCTAGACAACTAGAGGAGGCTCCAAAACTTGTGTCTCCCAAGGGTCAAATCCTCAAGTATGTATTGGTTGGAGAAGAGAGGAGGCGCCACAAGGGGGAAGGGTTGGCTAAGAGGATGGGGAGTTCCCCTCCAATTCGGCCTCCCCTAACAAGCTAGGGGGCGCCCAAGTGTTATCGGGCCCTGCAAGAGCCCAAAAACTCTCCACCACTTGGTCTTTTTAATACATTTTTGTCGCGTTAATATCTCAATGATTATAAAAGCCTACTAATCATTATTAGTGTTGAAAATATGCCTTGGAGGCAATAATATTGTATTATTATATTTTCATATTCATAGTTAAGTGTTTAAATTTCATGTTATAACTGTTATGATCCTGGAATATGTGATTCAATGGAAAACTCACATGCACGTGTGGAATGATAAATGGTTAAATAAAAGGTTCTTAGTCTCGCTTGTAGGACTAGCTCAAGTGTTATTAGTGATCATGTTTTCCAGATCTTAGGATATCATTAAGTGTAACAATAGTCCTAAAACAATGTTGAGATTATGACGTTGGAAGAACGTTCATATTAAATCAACCAAAACCTGTCTGTTATGAATTGAGTTAATATCGTCTGCAATCAATTGTAATAGAACATAGTGTTAACGTGTGATTTTGCTCCTTAAAACGTGAGAGTATCGTAGTCACTTCTTACCATATGGTGGGCTTTCGGGTTGCTCAAACGTCCCCTGTAACACGGTGATCATAATGAAAACTTACAGGTCCAATGATGGAGAGATATTCTTAGGGCCCTCTCGGTGTGACGGCATCCATCGTCATCTGGCCAGACACAGGTGACTTCGTCACGGGGATGCTGGAACACAATAACGAGAAAGAAGAACAAAACAGGTAAGGAGGATATCGGTATAGTGAGCGTGTGAGGACTCAGGAGGGTACCGATGCATTGCTGGTTTTGTGAAGTATCACGAAGCAAACCAAACATCACATGATAACCAAAGGTTCACTCAAATATCATTCGTGTGCTCATAGGGATCGATATGGATGTCCACGGTTCCATTGTCATTCATTAAATGAACGATTTCATTCACTATGAGTTACCAAACCTACGGGGTCACAAGTTTAAGGCAATCATGATATGTTAAGTGTTAGTACGACGTGAGTGATGAGAATATATTTATGGAATTGTTTCATAAATACTCGGACTAGTTTCAGAGGATCTGGAAGCGTTCCGGGGTCACTAGAAGGGTTTCGGAGTTTATCGGGCAATACCGAGTATTCCCAATAATTAATATATAGGTTGTTTCCGGTGATGCTAAATTATATATAAAAGATTCTAGTAGACATTAGAAGGCTTCTATACTAATTTAATATCAACGGGCCTTAAAAGGCCATGAGGTGGAAGGCAACTTGCCCCGCCCCTTTGGTCGGCGCCCCCAATGAGGCTTTCCCTCCTTGGTGGCTACCTCTCCCTCCCCCTCTAACCTATATATACTTGAGGTATTGGACACAATTGAATACACAAGTTTGGAGCCTCCTCTAGTCCTTCTAGTTATAGTTCTGTAGTTGATCCTAGCACTACTGCAGGACACTGCTAACGCGACACTACAGTCAGAGACCCTTCGACAAAACTGTGTGTGGTGCATAAATCGCAAACGGTGGTGTAAGAAAACCGTCAAAAATGATACAGACTATTTGTGATGGTGGAGTTATCAAACACGATTCGGACTAGAGTTGTGTGTGCGATACCAGGCATACAGTTAATCCATATAATCTGTTTGCGATGAGTCAGAACAATAGAAATAGTTGGTCATATCAAGGTGTGTGCGATATACGACATGCAGTTCACACGTATCAACTGTTTGCGATTAGGGAACGTAACATAAACGGTCAGCCAGATCAAGGTGTGTGCGATAGACGGAATACAATTCTGAAAGCACAAGTGCTCCCTGGGTGGTTTTGGTAATTAATGTCAACATATCTCTTGTTGGACTAACACTTTTACCTAGTATGTTTCAGACAAGTTCAACAATGGAGTGGCATGGACTAAAGGATGTGAAATCCCTTCTAGATGTTAAGGACAAAGGATTGGCTCAAGCTCCAAGATCAAGACTCTACATTTTCTATTTTAGTGACCCAAGATCACATTGAGTCTATAGGAAAAGCCAATACTATCAAGAGGGGATGAGGTGTTGCTTAATGGCTTACTTGCTCGAAGTGCTTAGTGATATGCTCCAAAGCCCTCAACTACTTTCTCACATCCACATATGTCCTAAACCAAAAGTCTAACTCAGCCCCACCGATTCTTTATATTCGGCGCCACCGAGTTCAGATGTCATAGCCACTGCCACAAACCCTAGGCAAATCGGTCTCACCGATAGGGATCTCGGTCTCACCGAGATGGGATTGTAATCTCTCTGTGTATGTCCATTACCAAAATCGGTCTCACCGAGTTTAAGCAATTGGTACTACCGAGATTACAATGCAAACTCTCTGGTTAGCTTATTACCAAAATTGGTCCACCGAGTTTGTGTAATTGGTCTCACCGAGTTTGCCTGACCAACTCTCTGGTTAGCTTATTACCAAAATCGGTCCCACCGAGTTTGTGTAATCGGTCACCGAGATTACATTATGCCCTAACCCTAACCATGTCGGTCCTACCGAGTTGCATGTCGGTCCCACCGAAAATCCTAACGGTCACTAGATTTGCTAAATCGGTCCGACCGAGTTTCTCAATTCGGTCCCACCGAGATTGGTAAATTGTGTGTAACGGTTAGATTTTGTGTGGAGGCTATATATACCCCTCCACCTCCTCTTCATTCGTGGAGAGAGCCATCAGAACGAACCTACACTTCCAGCATACTTTTTCTGAGAGATAACCACCTACTCATGTGTTGAGACCAAGATATTCCATTCCTACCATATGAATCTTGATTTCTAGCCTTCCCCAAGTTGCTTTCCACTCAAATCTTCTTTCCACCAAATCCAAATCCTGTGAGAGAGAGTTGAGTGTTGGGGAGACTATCATTTGAAGCACAAGAGCAAGGAGTTCATCATCAACACACCATTTGTTACTTCTTGGAGAGTGGTGTCTCCTAGATTGGCTAGGTGTCACTTGGGAGCCTCTGACAATATTGTGGAGTTGAACCAAGGAGTTTGTAAGGGCAAGGATATCGCCTACTTCGTGAAGATCTACCGCTAGTGAGGCAAGTCCTTCATGGGCGACGGCCATGGTGGGATAGACAAGGTTGCTTCTTCGTGGACCCTTCGTGGGTGGAGCCCTCCGTGGACTCGCGCAACCGTTACCCTTCGTGGGTTGAAGTCTCCATCAACGTGGATGTACGATAGCACCACCTATCGGAACCATGACAAAAACATCCGTGTCTCCAATTGCGTTTGAATTCTCCAAACCCTTCCCTTTACATTCTTGCAAGTTGCATGCTTTACTTTCCGCTGCTCATATACTCTTTGCATGCTTGCTTGTTATGTATTGTGAGTGTTAAACTTGTGCCTAAACTCCACTTAAACTTAAAGAAGTTAAAAACTGCAACTTTTGGTACTTAGTGTCTAATCACCCCCCCCCTCTAGACACCTCTTCTCGATCCTTTCAAATTCACTCGGATGAACTATATGTGATGAGCCAAAATAAGAGAAATGGTTAGCCAGATCAAGGTGTGTGCGATAGACGGCATACAGTTCACGTAGATGAACTATTTGCGATGAGCCAAAAGAACATAAACAATTCGTGTAAACAAGATGTGTGTGATACGCGGCAAACATGCCACTCGGATGAACTATTTGTGATGAGAGAAAATAACACAAACAATTACTACAGTTATTTCGTGTGCGATTATGTGTGTAGAAAAAACTTTGAAAAATGTAAACGAGTTGCTTGCGATGGCTAGGAGTATCGCACATGATGTGTGATGCGAGTACTCGTGCGCGATGATTAGTAAGTTACACATAAGTTTCCTTATATTAACACATGTGTGATAACACGTGACACCACAGACGGTTGTGTGCTCCACCTAGTCTTCCCGCGCTCCAGTGAAGGCTTCCCACGCTCCTTAGGGGTGAATTGTAAAATCCCCTCCCTAGCCAACCGCTAGCTATAAATAACCACAACAATGGCCATCGGCGGCGACTCGCTACTGATCCACCTGCTAGCTAGTTACCACACATACCAGCATACCCCCATCGACCGATGACGGGATGGAGTAGCGCGATGGGAAGGGGCGTCGAAGATCATGGTTTAGGTTAATTAATTATGCCTTCAGAGCCGGATGAGCACGCGGTGATCATCCAGCTCTGGAGGTATAATTAATTAACCTAATCTATGATCTTCATCGCTCGTTCACCGTGTCCAACTGAGATCAAATAACTAAACCTTCCCCAATGTGATCATGCGCTAACCCCAACTGCTGGCAGAGCGCGTGCGGAGGGACGCGAGAGCAGAGCACGTGGAGGGACGCGACCGAAGCGCGCGTTGGTGCCTAAACGGCGAGCAGAGCATGCGGAGGGACACGACCCGAATGCGCCTCTGTGCCTAAAAGGCGAGCAGAGCATGCGGAGGGACACGAGCAGAGCGCGCCGCGGCAACCTCAATGGCGAGCAAGCACATGCATAATTATTGCATATAGCAGTTGAACATAGCAGAGAATAGCTGTCCACAAGCTGGCGGATTCATATACCAGCTCGTACTACCTACCAACACAAATGCCCAGTGCAAAAATTAATGGCGTTATACACGTGTCCTGCAACCCATGCCAATGCTTCCTACCTCTTCCCTCATCGGTTTCCCGCCACCAGCTAGTGGCTAGCTTCATATGACCTAGGCGACAATGCACCGTAGCGACACTGTGTGCAGATCTAGTCCACATCCATCTACCATTAGTTATTCCAAGCATGTCAGGTAACCAAAGCTTCGACGTCGACCCCTTCCTGGATTACATCTTCAGCAGGGAGAACGAACTGGAGCAGGTCGGAAAGCAAGAGCTTCGTCGGCCGGTGCAGGCACCATGGCCCCTCGGCAACGACATAGCCATGCCATTCCTTGGGCGCACAAACATATTGCAGAGGAAATGTGATGAGCAGTTGGCCATCCACCATGCAAAAGATCCAGAGTTGCTAGGCGGCATGATCGGCGACCCACCAGAAGAGCCGCCATCACTGGTGCTCATTGAGAGTCTGATGCCAAGCCAGGAATGGGCAAAGGTCCTTTGCGATTCAGTTACAAGACAGCCTGTCTACCGCCTCATCATTGCCGCTGCCGACCATGTCAACCTCGAACCCGACAATGTGGTTGCTAGGCTCGAGCGCATCCCTGGCAGAGTTGACGTCCCCGATGAAGTAGAAGATCGCCAACATGATATCTAGAGATTGCGGGTGATGGACGGAATTGGCTACAAGTGCAAAGACATGGAGATTGAGTAGTTCCGCGGGTGTGTCATGTGCGCGATTGCACGTTATCAAGCTCTACTAGAAGAGGCCCAGGAGCCCCAAGAGCCTCCCAGCGCCAACAAATCCCTAGGCAGAGAAGGGTACCGTGAATGCGGGTCCGGACACTCAGAATGAACGGTCGTAAGGGTGCTATGTTGATGATTGAGTCCAAGAAGACCGTCATCGAAAGGCCTCCAGCTCAGCCTTTTAGACTATATTTTATTATAATTGTATGGAAATGTCGCACATGGACATTTTAAGTCACTAATCATATGTAGGTCGTGTGTGTTTTGGGTGTTGCCGCATGTGGTATTTTAAATTATCCTGAATATGTAAGACAATTATTAACTGTTGTCATTGTAAATTTGATTCAACAACAAGCAGAGCGCGCGCAAGGACGCCAGAGTGAAGAGCGACGCGACCGCCTCAACGACGAGCAAAGCATGCAGACGCACACGAGCAGAGCACACTATGCCACCTCGACAATGAGCAGATCGCGTGCGAGGGGGAGGGGGGCGGCGGGCAGAGCGCGCCGCGGCCGCCTCAACGACGAGCAACAACACATGCATATTGTAATTCTGGTCAACCTTCTGGCACCCGTGAGAGGTGAAACTGTCCATCCATCGGACACGATGGTGATATCTTGGTTGTGTGTGATAATGGGCAGACATGTACACATCTGAGAATGCAGGCCCATGTACGCCATCGGGGAACCATTTCGGGCTTCGAGCCCAAAACCATCAATAAAATTTGAGCTCGTTTCCCATCACATTCCAGATTACCATGCAATAAGTAATTGCAAATTTGTTCACACCGATCAAGTCTAAATGTGTTCCCACTTAGCATTGGGCTATAAGAACTACCCACCCAAAATTTACTACACATTCCTCTCCTCATCACCAAAAAATAGGTATTTCCTGTCAAAGTCATTCCTTGTGTCTACCACGGTCGGTAGGAGGAGTTTTGGGTCGACATATAACCAGGGAGCAAAGACCAAGGCGCGAAATCACTGGAGAGGTCCTGCTGCAACACGGCAGCCGTGACAGAGATGTCCTGGTGTGCCGTGGAGCCCTCGAACGAGCTCTCGCGGACAGGCGAGGGCTCTCACAAGCGCACTCGCCACATCGATGAATGCGACGAGCTGGTGGTGCTGAAGTCCTTGGCCAGCGAGAACGACATTCTCGCTGGCATAATTAAGCACCAGGAGCTGGTCGACGGCTTGTTAAAACTGCTCGAGATTAGCGATGCCTCTGAGAAGGCGACCGACCTCGTCATGGGAATCATGGGTGATAATGCAAATCTCCACAAGGAGCTCACCAAGAAGGCGTAGGAGGCCGCCGGCGGGAAGATGCCGCAAGGGGCCTGCGCGGTGGATTGGTCGCACACGTGCCGTCGAGCCTGCGTGGCAGACTGCTCGCATGTGTCTCATCGAGCCTACACGGCGGACTTCTCGCACTCGTCATATCTAATCAAACAACCGCACGCACACCATCGACTATGCACTACTACAGGATGCTGCTAACGCGACACTACTATCAGAGACCCTTCAAAAAAATTGTGTGCTATGCATTAATCGCAAACGGTGATGTAAAAAAACCGTCAAAAAGATGCAAAATGTTTGCGATGGCGGATACATCAAACACGATTCATATCAGACTTGCGTGTGCGATGTGTGGCATACGGTTCGATCTAATGAACTGTTTGCGATGAGGCAGAACAACAGAAATGAGCAGCCGGGTTAAGGTGTGTGTGATATACGGCATGCAATTCACTCGGATGAACTGTTTGCGATTAGGAAACGCAACAGAAACATTCACCCAGTTCAAGGTGTGTGCTATATACGGCATATAGTTTACTCGGATGAACTGTTTTCGACTAGGAAACACAACGAAAACGGTTTAACTTAACAAGATGTTTATAATACGCGGCAAACAGGTTCATAACCAGAATTGTGTGCGAAGACCCATAATAACACAGACAATTTCTGCTAATAAGTCGTGTGTGTTGTGGGCAAACACTTGCTAGTATACAATTGTCAGCGATTGATGAAATCATCACTGACGGGTTCCCTAGTATGGTCTGTGTGTGATGTCATAGCATACAGAACAACAACATATGTACTTATAACTTATAAGGACCTGATTCCATAAACAAATTGAACATCCAAGTACATATGTGGCTAGTACACACATGACCTTTGCACACACCAACCTATATTCCAAAATGCCTAGAAAACTCAAATAATGTATAAAAGGGCAAAACGAACCCTGAATAATTTCATATTTTTAGGACGACACTCCTATAGTTGCATGTTGCCTCTCTAAAATAAATCAAGGTGGGAAGAGACAGCGTATGTTGTTTCACACACATAGGTGACAAGTTCCCTCTCGGAACCGTGAGGCTTTTTGAGAGAAGCTCTGGTTTGTAAGAAGTTTATACCAAAACTTGTCCAAATTGGACTATTTTTTACCACTGCATGTTGGTGCCATGTCATAATACCATGCCAAGTTTCATGATTTTCAGGCGAGTTTTGGATTTACAGTAACTTTAAAACCAGGTTTCTTAATATTTAATGTCGAGTCAACACCGTCTTGGATAGGCTTTTTCCTCATGGGTCCCAAATGTCAGAATCCAAATCTGTCAGTGCCATGCAACTTTTCTTATTAAGAATTATATCCCATTTGGTATGCTAGTTGAAACTAAGTTTATGGGTGCTGGCAGGCGCTAAGAACTTGCGGGTTCTGTAATGAACAATGATCTCAAGGATCCCGCAAGAATGATGTTCTTTCCCTATGTTGTGATTGCTTATAATATTTATGTCTTAAGTAATGAAATGGCAAGTCATTGGCCCAGTATGAAAGAAAATGTGGGTCAAAGCTGAGTTGAAAAGGGAAAGAATATCTAACTCCAACTTACAAAAGGTACAAAAGCACGAGGATTAATTGTTCACCAGGTTTAGACAAAACCCAGATTAAACATGGCAATAACATCTAACTCAACCAAAGTTTTCGGCAGTCACAATCAAATGGATCGGTCCGATCCATATAATCAAGATCCTGGTACAAAAGATCTACTGGTCCATGATGATGACAAGTTGTTGTAAATAGAAGCTGAGCATGTTTAGAAGCCCTTTTGTCCACCTGAAACTTATTTTTATGTTGTTCAACATGTCCATTTGTGAGAAATTTCTTGTCAAAAAACTTAATCCTCACGGACAATAGTGCCCTCGCATTCAACATGAAGAATGTGACAAAGCTAGTGTTTGCACGGTTGGATGCATATTCTTCCACCGTTATTGTCTTCAAACGAGTGTCATGAGACCTGAGAAATCATTGTGCTTCCTCTGCCATCGATTGGTTAGACATTTTTCTCGAAGTCCTAGTACCTAAATAGACATGAAGATTGAAAACAATTAATGTCTAAAATAGAGTATGCCGAAGGAGCGACAACTGAACGACTAATTCTAGTACATTATAATGGGCTTTCAATGTGTGTGAAATCATCACCTCCATATACAAATTCTCCAAACATGGAAATCATCACAGCAAGACAATAGTGATGTTCAGATCAAGACACCCTATATAAATATATAAGGTCTTGACAGAATCTAGCACCCCTGATAGGCCATCCATGGACAAGCTCTTCATTCAGCATATAACATAATATTAGCACCGAAAGTGTACTCCAAGATGATATTTAACTTATGCGCATAAATGAAAAATGCATATTACAAAAGTGCACATGGATAATATACAATACCTGAATAAGTGTGGAGCCAACCACCATCTTGCAACCTTTAAACGGATCACGAATTACGCGCAAGGTCTGTAGTTTAGGCGCAGAGACCACAGTTATTTGCGAAAGTTTGTAACAAGACTCACGGAGCAACCTTTGAAGTGAAGGGGTATCTTCGATGATGAGCTCCTGTCCTTCAAAACAAATTCCAATGCTTACAAGGTGAGACGACTTTATTTTGAGACAAGAGACATGGATTCCATTTCCAAAAACAAGCACCAAACGCTCTAGGGCAGGGCAACTAGAGTGGATGATGTTGTGTAGTGAGGCCTCCGACAGATCAACCAACACAAGCGCAAGCTTTTTCAGTTGTGGAAGTCGAAGCATTTGTACCAGATTGTTTGCAAAATGGCACCGGGTCAAGGTGGTGGTGTGGAGAGAGGAGCAAAACCATGAGATGAGCATTAGTGGTGAGGGCACAGATGCAACAATTGGTGGTAACCAATCGCTGTAGTAATGATAGAATTCAAGCAGCTCCAGCTTTTTGAATTGATGGGATGTCAGACAGGCGCCCACCGTGCGGGGTATGTCCAGCAGGTAGCATGCTGGGATCCTAATGCATTGAACGGAGCCCTGGTGGGAGGAGATGATGGCTTTGTGGAGTTCAGAATCATCATCAACAGATAGCTGAGGATAGTCGAGCTTAAGAGGCGGCGCACGCCACTGAGTGCGCCATCAAGATGCGAGGCCTTGTGTGCGGCAACCATCCTTGGTGGGGAGAAGGGAGATGATCTCCCCAAGGATTGCGTCCGGGGGATCGCTGATGCGGTCCGCCAGGGATTCTAGGGTTCCTCAGATCTAGGGGGGTCGTGGCCGCTTCTGGTTGCGCCGTCGGGTGCAAGATATACAACCGGCAGTGCCGCTGGCCGGAGCCTCATATGTGTACGTACCAATCTGGAAAAAATGGCAGAAACATACATGTAGGACATTCAAAATCAATTCTCAAGATCTGGAAGAAAAAAGGCACAAACATATTATGTAGGACATTCAAAATCAATTCTCAAGATCTGCCACGAATTATTAGCACGCTTGCTAACCCCAGTCGGATTATTAGCAAAAATCATTTTTACAAAACAAACAATTAGTCACTAACCCTTTATAGATACCATTCAAACAATCAATACACTACATGCATCTAACGGATCTTAATTGCTCTGATTTCATGTACTGAGAGAACATAACCATAGGATTTGTATTCAAAAAAATGGAGGGGAGGAGTAACCGGAGAAAACACATGATATGTTTGCCGCATAAATGGGTATGATGACTAACTGGTTTTCCGTCGGAGTCACAATCATTGTCGGAGTTGCTATGGACCTCCGGCTCTGGCTGGGGGGCACGACGGCACCGACGAAGTCAAGGTCGTGTTGCTGCCCACGTGAGACCTCGTCAGCGGCGACGACAACCTCTGTGCCCAGCTTCACGCATTGCGTGGGTGCTTCACCAGCCCCGGCGTCACCACTCCCTCTGATGGTGCGCTTCAGCGGCATCATCATACACTCTAGACGGCGGTGACCACTGTGGACCAGGGGTGCGGCCGCCTATTATGGCCAGTGGCATGGGCGCACCATTAATATGGAGCAGTGGAAGCGAGACGGCCGGCGGTCAAAGGTTGTCGCGCCTCCCGTCGAGCCTACGCGACGAACTTCTGGCATGCCTGCCATCATTTCACACAACTAATCCCATGCCTCCCGGTGACACTGCGCAGCGAAAATGCCTCCCGTCAATTCACACACATGCACACACGCCTCCCGGTCTGCATGCACGGCGGACTGCTCGCATGCGTCCCGTCAACTCATGCATGCTCGCACGGCACATGGGGCGCGTGGCGGCACGTATATTGTTTTCTTTTTTGATGATTAATTATGCCGCTTTATTGCTTAACGAAACATGGCACGTATACATTGTTGGTGTAACGTACAAGGTCCAAATAAATAATCTGTATGCGATATTGGTTGCCAATTATTAACAATCTCCCGTTTGTAAGAAGATTATATCAAAACTTGTCTCAAATTTGAAAAAAATACAATATCATGGTCTACTGGTGTCCATATGACACCACGATAACTTTCATGAATTTCAACTAAGTTTTGGATTTACTGAATTTTAAAAATCAATATTCTCAATGTTCTGAAATCTCTTGCATAGGGAAACATGCATCCAGGGGGACACATATGATTTTGCAATCCATTTTGATGCACATGTAGATCAAATTTGATTTTTGCACATTAAATCCCTAGGAAATTAATCAATGTATAAAAATGATCGAATGATCTCTGTTTTTCTTAATTTTAACACAACACTACTATTGTTACTGTTGACACTGTTACCGTTACTTTCATACTACTTTGCTACTAAATACTTTGCTGCAGATACTAAGTTATCCAGGTGTGGTTGAATTGACAACTCAACTGCTAATACTTGAGAATATTCTTTGGCTCCCCTTGTGTCGAATCAATAAATTTGGGTTGAATACTTTACCCTCGAAAACTGTTGCGATCCCCTATACTTGTGGGTTATCAGCCACCGTTACTGTTAGTTCCATACTAATTTGCTACTAAATACTTTGTTGCAGATATTAAGTCTTTCAGGTGTGGTTGAATTGACAACTCAACTGCTAATACTTGAGAATATTCTTTGGCTCCCCTGGTGTTGAATCAATAAATTTGGGTTGAATACTCTACCCTCGAATTTTTTTGCGACCCCTATACTTGTGGGTTATCACCTAGCCGTTGGAACCAGCACTAATGGTCACATTAGTGCCGGTTCAATTACAAACCAGGACTAATGAGCTTCACATTAGGCCCTTTTTCTACTAGTGAGAGAGAGGGGGGTGGGCTGGCACTGGCATAGCTGGCTGGGCTGGCTCGTTGTTGGGTCGACCTGGCTGGCTGGGCCTTTTGTTTTTTTTATTATACTTTATGTTTCTGTTTTCACTTTTTTTTTCTTTTTTTGTTTTCCTTCTAATTTCAATTCTGTTTTGAATTTGAATTTTCTTCCATCACAGAAAATTTTCTAAATTCCAAATGGAATATTTGTGACTGTGTGAACTTTTAGTTTGGATAAGTTTGACATGTAATTTCTACAATTTATATTTTCCCTTTGAACTTGAATCTGGTTTCAAATCCATTTTTGTAAAATTAGTAGAGGGTCAACATATTATTTGGGTTTATGAAATTCATTTTTCCTGCAAAATAAAATGCAAAGACACTTTTGAATAACTCCCTTTGACTTCTAAATTGATTCCAAAACAAATCCAATTCAATTTGTGGGAAATGATTTTGGCCTGAATACCACTTGGGACTTATTAGGGATAGCCTTATGCCCAGTAATATTTCAAAATGGTTTGGTTCCTAACACAGGCTAGCTAGGGTTGAACTAGTGACATTGGGACTTATATCCATTCTATGCAAACAATCAACCAAATCAAATTCAATCACAAGCAATCCTAGGCATTCATAGGTCTTTCGTAGCAAAATTTTCATTCCCTGTGAATTTTTCAACATACCAGATTTGGGGAAAATCTAGGATGTGACACCAATAGGTGCCATTTTCATTTAGTTTCTGCTACCTCTTGATCACTGCATTGGTTTTCCCTTGAAGGGGAAAGGGTGATGCCGCAAAGTAGCATAAGTCTTTCCCTCAATTTTTGAGAACCAAGGTATCAATCCAGTAGGAAGGCTCCACGCAAGTCCCTCGTACCTACACAAACAAACAAGAACCTCGCAACCAACGCGATAAAGGGGTTGTAAATCCCTTCACGGTAACTTGCAAAAGTGAGATTTGGTAGAGATAATAAGATAAGATAAATATTTTTGGTATTTTAATGATATAGATTGAAAAGTAAAGATTGCAAATAAAGTAGATCAGAAAATTATATGATAAAAGATAGACCCGGGGGCCTTAGGTTTCACTAGTGACTTCTTTCAATATAGCATAAGTATTACGGTGGGTGAACAAATTATTGTCGAGCAATTGATAGAAAAGTGCATAGTTATGAGAATATCTAGGCATGATCATGTATATAGGCATCACATCCGTGACAAGTAGACCGACTCATGCCTGCATCTACTACTATTACTCCACACATCGACCACTATCCAGCATGCATCTAGAGTATTAAGTTCATAAGAACAGAGTAACGCATTAAGCAAGATGACATGATGTAGAGGGATAAGCTCAAGCAATATGATATAAACCCCATCTTTTTATCCTCAATGGCAACAATACAATACGTGCCTTGCTGCCCCTGCCGTCACTCGGAAAGGACACCGCAAGATTGAACCCAAAACTAAGCACTTCTCCCATTGCAAGAAAGATCAATCTAGTAGGCCAAACCAAACTGATAATTCAAAGAGACTTGCAAAGGTAACCAATCATACATAAAAGAATTCAGAGGAGATTCAAATATTTCTCATAGATAAACTTGATCATAAACCCACAATTCATCGGATCTCGACAAACACACCGCAAAAAGAGTTACATCGAATAGATCTCCAAGAAGATTGAGGAGAACATTGTATTGAGAATCAAAGAGAGAGAAGAAGCCATCTAGCTAATAACTATGGACCCGAAGGTCTGTGGTAAACTACTCACAACTCATCAGAGAGGCTATGGTGTTGATGTAGAAGCCCTCCGTGATCGATTCCCCCTTCGGCGGAGCGCCGGCGAAGGCTCCAAGATGGGATCTCGCGGATACAGAAGGTTGTGGCGGTGGAAATAGGGTTTCATGGTGCTCCTGGATGTTTTCAGGGTATGCAAGTATATATAGGTGAAGGAAGTCGGTCAGGGAAACCACGAGGGGCCCACAAGGGTGGGGGTGCGCCCACCCCCTAGGGCGCGCCTTGCACCCTCGTGGCCGCCTCGGCTGCTTCTTGACGTCCACTCAAGTCTCCTGGATTGTGTTTGTTCCAAAAAGATCGCTCTCAAAGGTTTCATTCCGTTTGGACTCCGTTTGATATTCCTTTTCATTGAAACACTGAAATAGGCAAAAAAACAACAATTCGGGTTGGGCCTCCGGTTAGTAGGTTAGTCCCAAAAATGATATAAAAGTGTAAAGTAAAGCCCATAAACATCCAAAATGGGTAATATAATAGCATGGAACAATCAAAAATTATAGATACGTTGGACACGTATTAAGCATCACCAAGCTTAATTCCTGCTCGTCCTCGAGTAGGTAAATGATAAAAACATAATTTTTGATATGGAATGTTCCCTAGCACATTTCTCAATGTAATTTTCTTTATTGTGGCATGAATGTTCAGATCCAAATGATTCAAAATAAAAGTTCATATTGACATAAAAATAGTAATACTTCAAGCATACTAACAAAACAATCATGTCTTCTCAAAATAACATGGCTAAAGAAAGTTCATCCCTACAAAATCATATAGTTAAGCTATGCTTCATTTTCATCACACAAAATACTCCCATCATGCACAACCCCGGTTTCAGCCAAGCAATTGGTTCATACTTTTTAACGCGCTTCAGCCTTTTTCAACTCTCACGCAATACATGAGCGTGAGCCATGGATATACCACTATGGGTGGAATAGAATATGATGAGGGAGGTTGTGCGGAGAAGACAAAAAAGGAGAAAGTCTCACATTGACGAGGCTAATCAATGGGCTATGGAGATGCCCATCAATTGATGTCAACATAAGGAGTAGGGATTGCCATGCAACAGATGCACTAGAGCTATAAATGTATGAAAGCTCAACAAAAGAAACTAAGTGGGTGTGCATCCAACTTGCTTGCTCATGAAGACCTAGGGCATTTTGAGGAAGCCCATTGTTGGAATATACAAGCCAAGTTCTATAATGAAAATTCCCACTAGTATAAGAGACTCTCTATCATGAAGATCATGGTGCTACTTTGAAGCACAAGTGTGGAAAAGGATAGTAATATTGTCCACCTTTTTTTGGGCCTTTCTTTTTTTATTTGGCCTTTCTTTTTTTCTTTTTTTATTTGGCCTTTTTTTGCCTTTCTTTTTTTTGTAAGGGACAATGCTCTAATAATGATGATCATCACACTTCTATTTATTTACAACTCAAGAATTACAACTCGATACTAGAACAAGATATGACTCCATATGAATGCCTTCGATGGTGTACCGGGATGGGCAATGAATCAAGAGTGACATGTATAAAAATCTATGTAAGGTGGCTTTGCCACAAATACGATGTCAACTACATGATCATGCAAGGCAATATGACAATGATGATGCGTGTCATGATAAATGGAACGGTGGAAAGTTGCATGGCAATATATCTCGGAATGGCTATGGAAATGCCATAATAGGTAGGTATGGTGGATGTTTTGAGGAAGATATAAGGAGGTTTATGTGTGATAGAGCGTATCGTATCACGGGGTTTGGATGCACCGGCGAAGTTTGCACCAACTCTCAAGGTGAGAAAGGGCAATGCACGGTACCGAAGAGGCTAGCAATGATGGAAGGGTGAGAGTGCGCATAATCCATGGACTCACATTAGTCATAAAGAACTCATATACTTATTGCAAAAGTTTTATTAGCCCTCAAAGCAAAGTACTACTACGCATGCTCCTAGGGGGGAGGCTGGTAGGAGTTAACCATCGCGCACCCCGACCTCCACACATAGGGAAGGCAATCAAAAGAGCACCCCATGCAACAAATTTGTTACACAACTTTTACCATACGTGCATGCTACGGGACTTGCCAACTTCAACACAAGTATTTCTCAATTTCATAATTACCTAACTAGCATGAATCTAATATTGCCACCTTTATATCTCAAAACAATTATCAAGCATCAAATTGATCATAGCATCCAATTTACTTCCTATGATAGTTTTTATTATACCCAACTTGGATGCCCATCATATTTGGACCAATTTTATAACCATAGCAAATACCATGCTGTTCTAAAAGACTCTCAAAATAATATAAGTGAAGCATGAGAGATCAATTATTTCTACAAAATAAAACCACCACCGTGCTCTAAAAAGTATAAGTAAAGCACTAGAGCAAAACTATTTAGCTCAAAAGATATAAGTGAAGCACATAGAGTATTCTAATAAATTCCAAATCATGTGTGTCTCTCCCAAAAGGTGTGTATAGCAAGGATGATTGTGATAAACTAAAAAGCAAAGACTCATATCATACAAGACTCTCCAAGCAAAACACATATCATGTGGTGAATAAAAATATAGCTCCAAGTAAAGTTACCGATAGACGAAGACAAAAGAGGGGATGCCTTCCGGGGCATCCCCAAGCTTAGGCTTTTGGTTGTCCTTGGATTATCTTGGGGTGCCATGGGCATCCCCAAGCTTAGGCTCTTGCCACTCCTTATTCCATAGTCCATCAAATCTTTACCTAAAACTTGAAAACTTCGCAACACAAAACTCAACAGGAAATCTCATGAGCTTCGTTAGTGCAAGAAAGAAAAACCACCACTTTAAGGTACTGCAATGAACTCATTTTTTATTTATATTGGTGTTAAACCTACTGTATTCCAACTTCTCTATGGTTCATAACCCCCGATACTAGCCATAGATTCATCAAAATAAGAAAACAACCAGGGCCGGCCCTGAGGGGGGGGGGGCAGGGGGGCGACCGCCCCGGGCCCCCCAAGTATGTTTTCCTTGCATTAGGCCTAGATAATTTCATGGCCGCGTTAAAAAATAACGTCATTGGGGCTGGCCCATAGCCCAAGTAGTAGCAAATATCGTAGATGCATCATGCGATACATCGCCGTAACTCACACATCGACTCGCGGGATCCATCTAGGAACGCACGCATGCATCGCCATCATGTACGCAGCAGCCGCCGCCTTTGCTCCTCCACAAGCAGGATTATAGCAGATGAACCAAAGCTTGCTCAAGGAGGAGACCCAGATCTCAAGGGACGGGTGCGCGCCGGAGATCAGCAGCATACCGGTGCTACTGTGTGTCATCTATAGAGGTGAGTATTGCCGGCCAGTCGACATCTTCCCTTATTTGTACAGTTAATCATTCCGGTTTTGCAGTTTAAAATTGATGTTCATGTGGTGGTCCTGGTATATATAGATCTCATCATCAAATAGATCAAGGGAAGAGCGAGGTTCTGGATTCTGCTCGTGGCAGTTGGTTTATATATGAGCTGAGCAATGACGACACAATCTGGTAATTAACTCTTAATTTAATCATTTGCACAACTCGCTAGGTGGGAGTAACTTTTCAATATCGTGGCATCATAGATATATTGTTTAAGAATACGAAGGTATTTAACTTTTGAAGATATGAAGGAATATTTACACATCAGACGTATGGATTTTGCTCTTCTATCTAATTTCTCAGATACTCTAATTTGTACTAATAGTCTTACCATAGTCATTCCAAGAACTAAAAATGTGAATCCAACTATGCATTTCGGACGCAAATTCTTTTAGGACCATTCCTAGAGTTTTTCTGTTGTTTTGGTACCTAAAATAATATACTCCTACAGTTATAGTTCAAGCATGACATAAAGATGACTTTGCCTCATGCGTCGTTGTCTACTTTCTTCATAGTCTATTATTTCGATGCTTTAGTTAAGGGCACCTGGATTTTAGTTTCACCCCGGGCCCCCAAAATTTCAGGACCGGCCCTGCAAACAACACACGAAAAACTGAATCTATCAAAAACAGAACAGTCTATATCACTCATAACTTCCGAATACTTCTGGAACTCTAAAGCTCCTACCAAAATAGGAAGTCCTAGGCAATTTGTCTATTGATCTACCTCAAAAAGAATCAACTCAAAAGCACGTTCCTGTGATTTATTAAATTATTCTCGTGCGCGCAAAAGTTTCTGTTTTTCAGCAAGATCAAATTAACTTTCACCCAAGATGATCCTATAGGTTCTACTTGACACAAACACTAATTAAAACATAAAACCACATCTAAACAGAGGCTAGATGATTTATTTATTACTAAACAGGAACAAAAAGCAAGTAACAAAATAAAATTGGGTTGCCTCCCAACAAGCGCTATCGTTTAACGCCCCTAGCTAGGCATAAAAGCGAGAATAGATCTAAGTATTGCCATCTTTGGTATTCAATTCATAAGTGGCTCGCATAATAGATTCAAAAGGTAATTTGATTTTATTTCTAGGAAAGTGTTCCATGCCTTTCCTTAATGGAAATTGGAATCTAATATTTCCTGCCTTCATATCAATAATTGCACCAATCGTTCTGAGGAAAGGTCTACCAAGAATAATAGGACATGAAAGATTGCAATCTATATCAAGAACAATAAAATCTACGGGCACATAATTCCTATTTGCAACAATAAGAACATCATTAATCCTTCCCATAGGTTTTTTATAGTGGAATCCGCAAGGTGCAAGTTTAAAGAGCAATCATCAAATTCACGGAAACCTAGCACATCACATAAAGTTTTTGGAATCGTGGAAACACTAGCACCCAAATCACACAAAGCATAGCATTCATGATCTTTAATTTTAACTTTAATAGTAGGTTCCCACTCATCATAAAGTTTTCTAGGGATAGAAACTTCCAATTCAAGTCTTTCCTCATAATATTGCATCAAGGCATCAACGATATGTTTAGTAAAAGCTTTATTTTGACTATAAGCATGAGGAGAATTTAACATGGGTTGCAACAAGGAAATACAATCTATTAAAGAACAATTATCATAATTAAATTCCTTTAAATCCAAAATAGTGGGTTCATTGCTATGTAAAGTTTTGACCTCTCCAATCCCACTTTTACCAATTTTAGCATCAAGATCTAAAAACTCCAAATCATTGGGACGCCTCTTAACTAAAGTTGACTCATCTTCAGTCCCATCATTATCAAGATTCATATTGCAAAACAAATATTTAATAGGAGACACATCAATCACTTTTAGATCTTCATCATTATTTTCATGGAAACTAGGAGAACACGCTCTTATAAAGCAATCTTTCTTAGCACGCATCCTAGCTGTTCTTTATTTGCACTCATCATGGAAATTCTCATGGCTTTGAGAGACTCATTGATATCATGCTTAGGTGGGATAGATCTAAGTTTCAAAGAATCAACATCAAGAGAAATTCTATCCATGTTCCTAGCCAATTCATCAACTTTAAGCATTTTTTCTTCAAGCAAAGCATCGAAATTCTTTTGAGAGATCATAAATTCTTTAACACTATTCTCAAAATAAGAGGGCATCTTATTAAAATTTCCATAAGAGTTGTTGTAGGAATTACCATAATTATTAGAGGAATTACTAGGAAACGGCCTAGGATTAAAGTTTCCTCTATACGCGTTGTTACCAAAATTATTCCTACCAACAAAATTCACATCCATAGACTCATTGTTATTCTACATCAAAGTAGACAAAGTCATATCATTAGGATCAATAGGAGCACCCTTATTAGCAAACAATTTCATAAGTTCATCCATCTTTCCACTCAAAACATTAATCTCTTCTATCGCATGAACTTTTTTACTAGTAGAGCTTTTGGTGTGCCATTGAGAATAATTAACCATAATATTATCTAGGATTTTAGTAGCTTATCCTAAAGTTATTTCCATAAAAGTGCCTCCCGCGGCCGAATCTAAAAGATTTCTAGAAGCAAAATTCAATCCGGCATAAAAAATTTGTATGGTCATCCATAAATTCAAACCATGTGTAGGGCAATTGTGAATCATTAATTTCATCCTCTCCCAAGATTGTGCAACATGCTCATGATCTAGTTGCTTAAAATTCATAATATCATTTCTAAGACAGATGATCTTAGCGGGAGGAAAATACTTAGAGATAAAAGCATCTTTGCACTTATTCCATGAATCAATACTATTTTTAGGCAAAGACGAAACCAAGTTTTAGCACGATTTCTAAGTGAAAATGGAAATAACTTCAATTTAACAATATCATTATGCGTGTCTTTCTTCTTTTGCATATCACACAAATCAACAAAGTTGTTTAGATGAGTAGCGGCATCTTCACTAGAAAGGCCAGAGAATTGATCTTTCATAACAAGATTCAACAAAGCAGCATTGATTTCACAAGATTCAGCATCATTAAGAGGGCAATCAGAGTGCTAAGGAAATCATTATTGTTGGTATTGGAAATGTCACACAATTTAGTATTATCTTGAGCAATCGTGACAAGAAATCCAACACACAAGCACACAAGAGGCAAGCGAAAAAGAGGAGGCGAATGGAAAAGAGAGGGCGAATAAAATGGGAAGGGTGAAGTGGGGGAGAGGAAAACGAGAGGCAAATGGCAAATAATGTAATGTGAGGGAGATGAGTTTGTGATGGGTACTTGGTATGTATTGACTTGTGACAAAACCTCCCCGGCAATAGCGCCAGAGATCCTTCTTGCTACCTCTTGAGCACTGCGTTGGTTTTCCCTTGAAGAGGAAAGGGTGATGCAGCAAAGTAGCGTAAGTATTTCCCTCAGTTTTTGAGAACCAAGGTATCAATCTAGTAGGAGGCTCCACGCAAGTCCCTCGTACCTGCACAAACAAACAAGAACCTCGCAACTAACGTGATAAAGGGCTTGTCAATCCCTTCACGGTAACTTGCGAAAGTGAGATCTGATAGAGATAATAAGATAAGATAAATATTTTTGGTGTTTTTATGATATAGATTGAAAAGTAAAGATTGCAAATAAAGTAGATCGGAAACTTATATGATAAAAGATAGACCCGGGGGCCATAGGTTTCACGAGTGGCTTCTTTCAAGATAGCATAAGTATTACGGTGGGTGAACAAATTATTGTCAAGCAATTGATAGAAAAGTGCATAGTTATGAGAATATCTAGGCATGATCATGTATATAGGCATCATGTCCGTGACAAGTAGACCGACTCTTGCCTGCATCTACTACTATTACTCCACACATCGACCACTATCCAGCATGCATCTAGAGTATTAAGTTCATAAGAAGAGAGTAACACATTAGGCAAGATGACATGATGTAGAGGGATAAACTCAAGCAATATGATATAAACCCCATCTTTTTATCCTCGATGGCAATAATACAATACGTGCCTTGTTGCCCCTGCTGTCACTGGGAAAGGACACCGCAAGATTGAACCCAAAGCTAAGCACTTCTCCCATTGCAAGAAAGATCAATCTAGTAGGCCAAACCAAACTGATAATTCGAATAGACTTGCAAAGATAACCAATCATACATAAAAGAATTCAGAGGAGATTCAAATATTTCTCATAGATAAACTTGATCATAAACTCACAATTCATCGGGTCTCGACAAACACACCGCAAAAAGAGTTACATCGAATAGATCTCCAAGAAGATTGAGGAGAACATTGTATTGAGAATCAAAGAGAGAGAAGAAGCCATCTAGCTAATAACTATGGACCCGAAGGTCTGTGGTAAACTACTCACAACTCATTAGAGAGGCTATGGTGTTGATGTAGAAGCCCTCCATGATCGATTCCCCCTCCGGCAGAGTGCCGACGAAGGCTCCAAGATGGGATCTCGCGGATACAGAAGGTTGCGGCGGTGGAAATAGGGTTTCGTGGTGCTCCTGGATGTTTTCAGGTATGCAAGTATATATAGGCGAAGGAAGTCGGTCAGGGGAGCCACGAGGGGCCCACAAGGGTGGGGGGCGCTCCACTCCCCTAGGGCGCGCCTTGCACCCTCGTGGCTGCCTCGGCTGCTTCTTGACGTCCACTCCAAGTCTCCTGGATTGCGTTTGTTCCAAAAAGATCGCTCCCGAAGGTTTCATTCCGCTGGGACTCCGTTTGATATTCCTTTTCTTCGAATCACTGAAATAGGCAAAAAAACAGCAATTCGGGCTGGGCCTCCGGTTAGTAGGTTAGTCCCAAAAATGATATAAAAGTGTAAAGTAAAAGCCCATAAAAACATCCAAAACGGGTAATATAATAGCATGGAACAATAAAAAATTATAGATACGTTGGAGACGTATCAGTTTCTTTTTGAAACCAACACCTTCCTTTCTGGGATTTTTGTGAAGGATGAATTTCTCCAAGACATCACAAAAGGTTTGATGCCCTTCGAGACTTTTGGAAGTTCTTGTCTTAAGAAGATCCTTCAACCTAGCATTTTCATCAGATACTGCACCATTTTCCTCAGACGAGGGTTAGCATTGATATCATTCGAAAGAACATTTCTTTCAGCGCTTGAAGAAGATTCAACATTAGATTCGGCATTACTGGGTTCAAGGCATTTTAAGCAAGGTGGTACAAACACTTCAGGTTGTTCCTTGAGTTGTTGGGTGAGAAGATAATTTTCCCTAATCAAGTCATCATGAGCCTCTCCAGGCGACTCGAGTTCTTGTTTCCTTTTCAGGTAATTATAAGTCAATCTCTCATGGTCGTCCGAGAGAGATTCATGATGATTTGTTAGTTCTTCCATTCGTGACTCGAGAATAGAATGCTCTCTGTCAGTGTTTGGTTTTTATCCATCTCCTCAACCAACAACCCTTTGGAATTTCTGAGGGTTTTTCAATTTTCTCGAGAGAATATTGTTGCTTCTTGGTAATCTTAATCATTTTAGCATGACCATCCTCATCCAAAGAAAGTTGATCACTGGTGTAAACCTTGTGATGTTTGGGCCTTCGGTGCCTTAGGCATGAAGTAGAAGGCAAGAGCCTCATCATCGCTCGAGTGGTTTTGAAAGAAGTTTAATGCTGGTGTAGAGGCGCATGCGATGCCAGCCATGCCAGAATCTGATTCTTCCTCAGACTCCTCAGCTCCTTCAGAACCTGGTGATTCTTCTTCTTCGGGGTCCATCTTCTTGCCGATGTATGCCTTGGCCTTGTGAGAGGTATTCTTGCGATTGTACAAGGACTTGGAGGGATTCTTAGAAGAAGATCTTGATGGAAACTTGGAGGAGTACTTGTCCTTCTTGAAGAACTTCTTGGTTTTCTTCTCATCATCCGAGTCATAGTTCTTGCTCTTGCCTTTTCCATGCTTGTTGTTACCCAAATCAAATCTTCCACTGGCTCGAATTTTAGCTTCCCAAAGAGGGCAATCTGCCCTGGCTTTTTGCACTTGAAACAAGTGTAGTATCCCGTTGGATTCGATGAAGATTTGGAACTACCGGAGTTGCTTGATCCTTCCCTCTGAAACTGATTTTTCTTTCGGAAGTGTTTCGTTATCAGCACGAGATCTTTGCTGATGCTTTCATGATCATCAGAATCTTCTTCGACATTGTCTTCTAATAAGAGTAAGCCATATCTTTGATTGCGTGACTCTTTCGGTAAATTGAGCCATAGAGATCTCTCATTTCTTCTTCCTGTTCCTCGTGTGTCGAATTTACAACTCAATTGATAAATTGACAATTCATTCGAACCCTGGTTCTAATGTGAGCCTTTCCATGATGTCAACAGAATCGAGAACTTTGAAGTCAGCTATTTCCCTGATCATCAGAACCAGAGTGTCGAATGAACTGTCGAGTGATCTGAGCAACTTCTTCACAACTTCAAGATCAGTGATGTCTTTGGTGCCGAGGCCCTATAGCTCATTTGCGATGTCACTTAGTCGATCGAAGGTTTGCTAACAACTTTCATTTCCAACTCTATTGAAGTGGTTGAATTTGGGACGAAGAGTATCAATGCGAGATTCCTTCTGAGTGGTACACACGCTCATTGTTTTTTAGGATGTCCCACAATTCCTTCACAGGCACACGCTGGCGGTAGCAAAGAAATTGTGCACGAGAAAGATGATAATAGATTTCATCTTTCGCTTGAGCGTCCATGTGAATGAGTTTCTTCTCATAGTCAGTAGGGTACTGTGGTACTTGAATGGCATAGCCATACTACACCACGTGTCACATATCATCATCAATAGCTCAAAGATGGATCTTCATCTTCTCCTTCTAGAAGGGTCCGTCTCATTGAAGACGGGGATCTTGAAATGCAAATTGTAGCTCACTAAAGTAAAGACATACTTAAACTCCAAGGTGGCTAGACCTTAATAAGCATAGATAAGGAATGCCTTGCCCTGATACCAATTGTAGGAACAAAGTATGTCTACCAAGGGGGTAATGGGACATTTGAAATTTATTTCGGAAACTTCAAATCTCTCATAACCCAGCAGCGGGACGAATACAAACAATGTACATCGAGCGAATAAGAACTATCGAGTGAAAACTAGAGCATGCATCAAAAGGAATCACATGGTCAAAACTTAACATATATCATGTACCGAACATAATTGGAGTTTGAGTGTGACCAGTGATGCTTGATGGCGATAGAGGATTTAGTAAACCGGATCGCCCTTCTACAAAAGTACTACATCTGGTTGGAGGGGTTGTGATTGAACACAAAAGATAAACTCTCTTCGCCCTATTCTCCCCGACAACTGATTCATCAATCAGTGTCGATCACTCATGGTAGATACTTGAGGTGATCTCTGAACCTTTATAGACTTCTTCATGCACCGCATTTACTCTTGGTCACTGAAGATTTTGACACCTAGCCATTTGGAGAGTTCACAACTCTCAAGAGCATTTGGCAGAGCGTACTGGACTTAGATTCTAGTGATGCTAAACCACTATCTAATTTTTCGGCTCTGGGGTTTTCTCTCAATTTTAAACTCAAATCACTCGGGAGAGAGGGTGCTCACTTAATCTTCTTAGAATCTTATGGAGCAGCCAATGGTGCATGTTGGATGGGGTGGCCTATTTATAGTCGCGGTCTACCCGACTAGAAAAGACCATTTTGGACATGACCACTCAGCTAATGTCCAACCGACACGTATCTAACGGTCGGATTTTTTAGCACAACAAAAACATTACCTGCGGAGCAAGAAATGCTAACTCCTTAGTCCGAATCAAATCTCTCACATCGAAGAAGAACTTCGTCACTTGCTGACAAGTATTTATTTGGAACACAAAGAGATTTCTCTCGTCTCACATAGGTTTCGATTTTAGCATCAGAGAAGCATAAGCTTCGAACACTATACCCCTCTTCATAGTACACTGGTCCTATGACTGAAGAAAGAGAAACATGAACTACCAAACAAATACTACGTCTTCGCTCTGTTGTCAAACTTGGTTCTTTGAACATGCACCGAACCAATTGCTTCATATCATAAATTTTGTGGGGTCACTTTTGATAGGCATAATCTTGGGTAATAATCTTTGCTGCTACGCAAGAGATTATCTTCGAAGTTTGTACCAAAGTCCTCATAACTTTAGGGACTTGACACTCTATGTACACTAGCAAACACATTAGTCCCACACTGTTTCTGACAACAATCTCTAAAACATAAGGAGGCAAATCATTGCACCAACAACTACATCAGGGGTGGCCCATCATACGTGTAAGTGCATCTAGTGCCCCTTAGTGATTTTAGTGTATTGAAGACTTATAGGTTAAGGGACTAATGTGTTTGTGAGTGTACACAGGTCTATAAGTCTATGAGGAGTTTGATATTTACAGGGAAAGTTGACCCCTAAAAATGAATATCTTTGACTGAAGATTTTGGTATTTCTGAAGACTTTCATGAAGACTTTGAAAGTGAAGAAATTGGTGTTACCGTGAAGTCTTGATATTCATGCGAGGAATATGAAGCTTGAAGACTTCGTTTTCATAGTTTTGTTTTTCTCTTTCTTGAGTCATAGGAAACACCGTACTGTTAAAGGGGGTCGAGGAAATACTAAGGAAAAATTTCCAAGTGATGCTCAACTCAAAATCCTACACCTACCAAACTCTTCGAGTGAAGCCTTTGGAAATCTCATACAGTTCAGTCAATTTCTTCAGTGACAGAGACGAAGTTCTTCTGGTCGCTGAGGAATTTGTTCTGACTGAGGAGTTAGGAATTCGCCAGTGCGGATTGCCTACACAGTGAGGAACATGATAGCCCTGAGGAATTTGATAGTCAAATTTCCGACCGTTGCTGTGCTACGCGCCAGCTGTCCCAAAATATCTTATCCACCTAACGGTCATATCAGACAAGGGCATTTATGTCTTATCATGTTGGGCTGCTCCCTAGGCTATAAATAGCCGCCCCTTCAACCACTAGTTGGTTGGCTGCTCCGAGAGAAACTGACACTTGTCATTTGAGAGCAACCCATCCTCCGAGGACTTTGAGCGAAAATCATCGAGTGAGGAAAAACCCCAAACCCAAACACCTACAAACCCAAAGTGATTGAGCATCACTGAAGAGATTGATCCCGCGTGGATCCGACACTTGTTACCTTTGAAGACTGTGCTTCTTCGAGACGGTTAGGCGTCATGGTCTAGAGCATCCAAGAGGAATTGTGGATCGCCGGGTGACCGAGTCTGTGAAGGTTTGGAAGTCGCCTGAAGACTTACCACGAGTGATTGGACGAGGTCTGTGTGACTTTAGTTCAAGGAGAATACTGTGAGGACTTGGTGTCCTGAGCTGCGTGCTCAGCGACTGGGTGTCCGGGACTGTGTGTCCTCGAGGTTAAATACTCAGCCGCTCCAACCAGACGTACAACTGAGACAACAGTTGGAACTGGTCTACCAAATCATTGTCTTCACCAACCTTACTGGTTCTATTTCCTCAACTCTTTCATTTTCTCATTACTGTGTTGAGTGATTGTTCATATCTGTGTTTGAAGACTTTGACTGAAGACTTTCTCAATTTCCTCAGTTCAATTTCTTCAGTCTGTTTGTCTTCATCTTGTGTTATCCTGTGTTTACGCTTCCTGTACTCTGTGCTTGTCTTCATTTCATCATGATGACTATGTCTGTATCCTGTTATGCTTACTTCTGAGTACTTATTTCGCTGCTAGTAGTTCTTTGCTAAGGAATTTCCTCACCGGCAAATTCCTCAGTGAAGAATTCATAAAAATCGCCTATTCACCCCCTCTAGTCGATATAACGCACTTTCAATTGGTATCAGAGCAAGGTACTCCCTTGTTCTGTGTGATTTTGGTTTAACCACCTGGAGTTCTAGTTATGTCGACCACATGTATGATCAAGGTCTCCGCTGGGTGTCCTACCTTCGATGGCAAGGACTACCCCTACTGGAAGAATAAGATGCGAATGCATCTTGAAGCAATTGACAACAATCTCTGGTACGTTGTGGAAAATGGTGTTCCCTCAGTCACACCTTCTCTGAATGCTGCTGATGTGAAGACATTCAAGCAACTCAATTCTCAAGCGAAGAATATCATATGTGGTCATCTGAGTAAAGGGCAGTATGGTAGAGTGAGTGCTCTGGAAACTGCTAAGCTTATCTGGGATAGGCTCTCCATAGTAAATGAAGGAGTCTCAACTCAATGTGACTCTCGTGTTGACGTTCTTCGCAATCTCTTCAACCGCTTCAAAAGACTCGACAATGAAAATGTTCAGCAAACCTTCGATCGCCTCATTAACATCTCAAATGAGCTTCAAGCGCTTGGCGCCACTGACATCACCGACCATGAGGTGGTGCAGAAATTGCTGAGATCGCTAGATTCCTCATTTGATACTCTGGCACTGATGATTCAAGAGCGAGCTGATTACAAGTCACTAGATCCAGCTGATATCCTCGAGAGGCTAAATACTCATGAGTTCCAACTTGCTGAAAAGAGAGATCTCTATGGTTCAAGCTATGGCAAAACACGTGCCCTGAAGGCCAAGGCTGTGTCTGAATCTGAATGTGAAGACTCTGGTAGTAGCCTCGGTGATCCTGAAGAATTGAGCCAGGAGGTAGCACTGCTCGTGAAGAAGTTCCAGAAGTTCTCAAGACGTGGTCGTTTTGGAAAATCGTCAAGAAGCAGTGATTCCTCATCAAGTGAATATAAGAGAAGACTTTGCCACAAATGCAAGAAACCTGGTCACTATATTCAGGATTGTCCTCAATGGGAAAAGGAATTAAAGAAGAAGAAATACAAGGATTACAGTTCTGATGATGCTAAGAAGAAGAAGAAATCTTCAAAATCTTCATCATCAAAATCCTCGAAGTCTTCATCTCACAAGAAGAGCAACTCCAACAAGGCTCAGGCATTCATTGGCAAGGAAATGGACTCTGAAGCTGAATCTGAGGAACATGAGGAAGAGGAGGCTTCTGAGGAGTCCGAGTCTGGTGTGGCGAGTCTGGCTCTCGCTACTGCTTTAGTCAGCAAGTCTATCTTCAACTCTGAAGAAATTGAGTGCACCAACAAGGCTGACGAAGACAATGATGACTACGCTCCCACCTATTGCTTCATGGCAAAAGGTGCCAAGGTAACAAAATACTCCTCCTCTGAATCTTGTGAGGATGAATCTGATGAAAATCTTAAGCCGAGTTACTCTAAACTTGCTAAGATTGCTGTGAAACAACAAAAGTCTATTGAAAAACTTCAAAACATGCTAGACAAAAGTGATGATATGTTGGGTGATGAAATGGACCGCACTAAAGACTTAACTGAAAATCTTCAGAGACTTCAGTCTAAGTTTGACAACCTTCAAAGTCATCATAACACTCTCTTATCTGATCACGAGAAGCTTTCTTATGAATTTCTTCAAAGAAAGCAAGATCTTGAGAAGCTAAGAGTGAGTTATGAAGATCTTCAGAAGGATCGCGATTCATTACTTGCTCAACAAATCAGCGCTACTCAAGAAGAATTTGTTCCTCCATGCTTAAAGTGCATTGAATGTGAATCTGCTAATTCTTCACCTGAATGTTCAAATGCTTCAACTGTTACAAATTCTTCACCTGCCTCTACTATCACTATTTCCTCATCTGAGGACATTGCTAGTATCACTAACGATGCAAGGCTGAAGGAATTGTACACGACAGGCATGTACAAAAGCCTCAAAGGCCATCAGATTCTTTGTGATGTGCTCAAAAAACAGATCCTCAACAGAAACCCTAGGAAAGAGGGTATTGCCTTTGAGAGGAAAATCAATGCTGATGGAACATATTGGAAGCCTAAGCAGTACCCCAAAACGTCATGGCTTGCTGCAAAGGGACCTCCAATTGATCCATCTAACTTATCTAGCTTTACATGTGAATCTTCTCATTCTTCTGATGAGTCATTTGACTCCAACTATAAACTGTTCAAAAATCAGAATAGTGAAGTATTTGCTAGATATGTTGGCACTAACTGCAGGAAGGGTTCCCCTATGAAGAAAATCTAGGTTCCCAAAAGTTATGTTGAAAGTCTTCAGGTGAATGTCCTCATGACACCACCTGTGAAGAACAGGAACCCCAGATCCAATTCTTCATATGGACCTAATTCTTCACATGTATCAAATTCCTCAAATGGGTCAAAGTCCTCATATGATCATCATCGTGCTAACCCCTCCGTTTCACAGGGTAGAGCTAAGGGCTATGAATATGCGCATTATTCTTCAAATCATTATGTTCATAAGTCCTCGAAGAATTTCTCTGCTTATTCATATGCTTACCCTAACCCCTCTTATGTGAAACGAAATGGATTGGCCTCTATGCCACCTTTCTCATATGGTGCTCGCAGAGTGATGAACTCTTTGCCACCCCTTCAGATGTGGGTGGTGAAGAAAAAGAACTAATCCCTTATGCAGGGTCAGGTCTCCAGACGTGCTTTAAACGTCTGAAGAATTTGCTGGAGGCCTGACAAAAATGCCTGAAAGGACGTAGGCGAATCATGATGAAATGAACTTTCATTTCACACGTCCTCATACTGAAATATCTGTTTACTGCTTGATGAAATTCATCTGATGAACTTGATATCATATTCTTCACTGATGAAGTATATGAGATCGTAAGTTGCACTAATTCATCTGCAGGATGATCAGCCCAAAGCCAACGAGTGGGTTCTATATAGTGGATGTACAAATCACATGACGGGTGACAAGAGTCTATTGATGGATGCTCCCTTAACACCGTCACATCTGAAGCACATCATCTTCGCTGACAAAGGCAAAAGTCAGGTATTAGGTCTAGGTAGGGTTGCGATCTCAAAGGATCGACACATGGACAAAGTCATGCTTGTCGAGTCCTTAGGATACAACCTCATGTATGTCTCAATACTTTGTGATCTCAATATGGTTGTTGTCTTTGGAAGATATCGATGTGTTGTGATCATGGAAGCTGACCATTCCAAAGTCTTCGAAGGCTTTAGGAGAGGAGATCTGTATATTGTTGATTTCTCTACAGGACCACAACCAGCCATGTGCTTACTTGCAAAAGCCTCAGAAGGCTCGCTATGGCATCGACGACTTGGTCATGCTGGCATGAGGAATCTGAACACGCTTGCGAAGAAGAAGCATGTCATTGGCATTGAGAATGTCAAATTCCTCAAGGATCACTTATGCGGAGCTTGTGAAGCTGGAAAGATGACAAAGGCCAAGCATCCAGCGAAGACTATCATGACCACTACTCGTCCATTTGAATTGCTTCACATGGATCTCTTTGGTCCTAATCATTATTCTGCTGTTTCGAATGATGCATCTCTATATGGCTTTGTTATTGTTGATGACTATTCTCGTTACACATGGGTACACATTGTCACTTACAAACATGAAGTGCAGGAAATCTTCAAACGATTTTCCTCGAGGGCTTCAACCAACTTTGGTGTGAAGATCAAGCACATCAGAACTGACAATGGAACCGAGTTTAAGAATTCCGGTCTTGATGGCTATCTTGATGAACTTGGTATTACTCATGAGTTATCTGCTCCTTATACTCCTCAAGAGAATGGCGTCATGGAGTGCAAGAATAGAACCCTCGCTGAAATGGCTCGCACTATGCTTGATGAATACAAAACGCCTCGTCGTTTTTGGATTGATGCAACTGATACTGCGTGCCACATCATCAATTGAGTATATCTTCACAAATTCTTCAAGAAGACTGCCCATGAACTCCTCACTGACAAGAAACCCAATGTGAGTTATTTCAAATTTTTCGGTGCTAAATGTTGGATTAGAGATCCTCATCATAATGCTAAATTTGCACCGAAAGCACATGAAGGTTTTATGCTTGGTTACGGAAAGGACTCGCACACCTACAGAGTCTTCAACAATGTTCTTCACAAGGTTGTTGAAACTATAGATGTGCGGTTCAATGAAACTAATGGCTCGCAAAGAGAGCACCTACCTTCTGTGATAGATGAACCAGAACCTGAGGATTCTATCAAGTTCAAGGCTACTGAGGATGTTATTCCGACCGAAGAATCTGTTGAAAAATTCATTCCAGAACGTGAAGAAAATCGAGCTGGTGCACCTGATGAAAATGCTGAAGAAAATGGTGCTGAAGAAAATGCTGATCAAATTCCTCAATGACGACCAGCTCATCCTCACATTGCAAAAGAACTGCAAGTTGAAAAGATCATCGATGACATTCGAGCGCCAGGTCCTCTCACACGCTCAAAAGCTTCACATTTATCTAACTTTTGTGGGCACTATGCTTTTGTCTCTATGACAGAGGCCACTAAGGTAGATGAAGCATTTCTGGAGCCTGAGTGGATTCAGGCCATGCAAGAAGAATTACATTAGTTCGAGCTCAACAATGTCTGGGAACTGGTCAAAACATCCAGATCCTCGCAAGCATAATATCATCGACACAAAGTGGATCTACCGCAACAAGCAAGATGAAAATGGCCTTGTGGTGAGGAATAAGGCACGACTTGTAGCTCAAGGCTACACACAGGTTGAAGGAATTGATTTCGATGAAACTTTTGCACCTGTTGCTAGACTTGAGGCTATTCGCATATTACTTGCTTATGGTAACCATCATAATATTATCTTACAACAAATGGATGTGAAAAGTGCATTCCTCAATGGTAAGCTTGAGGAAGAAGTATATGTTGATCAACCCCCAGGTTTTGAAGATCCAAAGAATCCTCACAAAGTCTTCAGACTCAACAAGGCCCTGTATGGCCTCAAGCAGGCCCCTCGGGCGTGGTATGACACTTTGAAGGAATTCTTCATGAAGAATGGCTTCACACCCGGTTCACTCGACCCTACTCTCTTTACTAAATCTTATGATGGTGAACTGTTTGTGTGCCAAATATACGTTGATGATATTATCTTTGGCTGTACTGACCAACGTTATAGTGATGAATTTGCCTATATGATGAGTGAAGAATATCAAATGTCTATGATGGGAGAGTTGAAATTCTTTTTAGGTCTTCAAATTCGTCAACAACACAATGGCATATTCATATCTGAGGAGAAATACCTCAAGGAAGTTCTGAGGAAATTCGGCATGCAAGACTGCAAAGGCGTCAAAATTCCTATGCCCACAAATGGCCATCTATGCACTGATGAAAATGGTATTGACTTCGATCACAAGGTATACCGCTCCATGATTGGTTCGTTATTGTACTTATGTGCATCTAGGCCAGATATAATGCTTAGTGTTTGCATGTGTGCCCGATTTCAAGCTGCACCGAAGGAATCACACCATAAGGCTGTGAAGCATATTCTTTGATATCTAGCTCACACACCAACACTAGTATTATGGTACCCCAAGGGCTCTACTTTTGATCTCATTGGATATTCTGACTCTGACTATGCTGGTGATCGTGTGGACCGCAAGTCAACATCTAGTACTTGTCATTTCCTCGGACGATCTTTGGTTTGTTGGTCCTCGAAGAAACAGAATTGCGTATCACTGTCTACTGCAGAGGCTGAGTACATTGCTGTTGGTTCTTGCTGTGCTCAACTGCTATGGATGAAGCAAACCCTCAAGGACTATGGCATCAACGTGAAGAATGTGCCTCTCCTCTGTGACAATGAGAGTGCCATCAAGATTGCTCACAACCCAGTTCAGCACTCGAAGACAAAGCACATTCAGATTCGTCATCATTTTCTTCGTGATCATGTGTTAAAGGGCGACACCTCCATCGAGCACGTGAAGACTGAAGAACAGCTAGCCGATATCTTCACAAAGCCCTTGGATGAGAAGAGATTTAGCAAGTTGCGGTGTGAGCTAAATATCTTAGAATCTTCAAATGTTCTCTGAAAAGGACACACATCCTGACACTTATGCAAAATTGATGACTTAGATGTGCAACACATGAAGAAACGTTTTTCTTCAATCAATGAAGAATAACACTCTAAGTGTGAAGAAATTAATGAAGAATTTGATTCTCAGAACCCTACGACAATTGTACGCGGTGTCTGAAATCATCATTCTTACACGGTGGGTCACGCCACCACCAAAGTTGAAAATCTTCATTTTTGAAATTCCTCAGTTTTTGAAATTCTTCAGTTTTTCAAATTCTTCAACTTTGCAAAATCTTCAATGTTTCTGTCGTTTTTCTTTATTGGTGATATATAAATATATGAGTTTAGTCCTATACAGCATTCACTTATGGCTAATTCTTCAAGTTGCATTTTCTGCTAAGTGAATGTGACCGGACCCTTCCCCCTCTATGCTATACTCAACCCAATCTATTCACAAATTCTTCATGTGCGTTCTATTTGAAACTCGTTCAAAATCTTCATTGGGTCCTTGATAGCTGAAGAATTTGTGAATGAACTTTAAAATTAATCTTATCCAAATTTTTTGGTTTTACCGCTCAATCCATTCTGGATCCCACGATAGACTTATCTATTCACCCACGATCTAACACGATCTCCACTTCTCAATACGTGGGTGACACATGTCAAGCGAAGGAGAAGGGTCAGGGGCAGGTTTGTCCTAAATCTTCGGGCAAACTATTTTTTCACTACGACTATAAATAACCCCTCATCCCTTCCTCACTTCCTTTACTCCGCTCGATCGCTCTCTCTCTCACTCGAGCTCCTCAAACCCTAGCGCCGCCGCTACTCCATTGTCGCTGGTGAGAAAGAGCTTCACTGCCTCGACCTCGTCGCCGTCATACTCGCGCTGACCGCGGAAATCTTCACTCCGCCGCCGCCGTAGCTGTCTTCCTCCACCAAGTTAGGGTGTGGAAGATCTACACTGACGAGCTTCACTGTTCTGCTTCTCAGTTCGTCGTGTTCTTCATCCAGGGTAATTAAAAGTTACTTTTACTACCCCTTTTGATTCGAAATTTCACACCAAAATCTTCAAAGGTGTTTTATTCTTCAAATCCTCACACACAAAACACCTCACTAGTCATCTGTTCTTGATTCGTTTCTCTAAGCCTCGTTTTTCTTCAAGATTCCTCAATTGTGTGGATCCTCGATCTATACAACTCTGGAACCTAAGACAAAGAACGCTTAGTGAAATTCTTCAAGGCTCATCTGGTCAAATTCCTCAAACTTGTTCTTTTTGAAAAACCTTCTGAGAATGTATATGACCTCTCCAAATTCCTCACAACTATACTCTGTTCACAGGTACTCATGTCCGCTGCTGAATCACTAGGTTCTCATCAACTTAACTCATTTGCAGCGTCCCTCGAAGAAAAGTTGCATACTTCTTCAGAAAATTCGATTGTTCAAATTCCTCATCTGAAGAATATGGCTGATGGTAAGAGGCCACAGAAAGGAGGAAAGAAGCCTGAGGTCATGACTGCTTTTGAAATACCTGAGGCCATCTATGCTGACTATTGCACACCTGATGAGGCTAAGTATGGAAAAGAAAATAAAAATCAGCGCAAGGTGCGCATACAGAAAATTGAACGAAGGTGGGCAAGAGAATGGAGGGAGTATAGATATGTGACTCCAAAATATATGAAGAAATTTGCACTCAATCCTCCATGCCCAAGAGCTCCATTGGCACCTGCCTAAGAAGCTGACCCCACCAGCATCAAGCGTGGTGAGGATTTTCCTAAAGAATGGGCCAAACGCCAAGCTAAGTTGGCAAGACAAGCCAAAGAAGCAGTGAGGAAATTCAATGAAGACTCTGTTGCTGCTACTGCCATTGAGGCCTCTGTCAAGCCAAGAAAATCAATGGCAAAGAAGCCTGCTCACAAGCCAAGTGCTTCACCAACTATGCCCTCACGGCCAGATTCTTCAAAGCCCTCACGGCCAGTTCCAACTACTGCTCCTCCTCCAAAGTCCTCAGCTGCTCCGGCAAAGTCCTCAACACCTGTACATCTGGCCACGTGCCAAAGGACAACAGGCATCTCTATTACCTCTGGTGCCTCAGCAAGTTCCTCAGCTGCACCAAAATCTTCATCAGGCCCCACTCTGTTGAAGACTAAGGCAACGACCGGTCGAGGTCCTCAGCCAAGTCCGAAGAAGAAACAGGTTGCCTTCCACGTGCCATCTGACGATGAAGCTGATGATGATGAACTTGCAGAAATCATCAGAGACCGACAAGAAAGGGCCGCTAGAGCCAAAGGCACAAATGTGCCACTGCTTTTGGATCCAAGGGCGATCCTTGATTACATTGATCTCTGGCACAAGGATCCAAATACTCCTATACCTGATTTCAAGTTGACTCCTGGTCAAAGTCACATGCTGACCCATTTCATCACTGAAGAGAAATGGAAATTTGAGAAGGCCAGGAAGATCAAGAAGACTCAGTTCAGAAAAGAGAAGTTCCTGAAGAATAATGTTGTCAATATGACACCTGATGAACTCCTCAAGATCCAAGCTGAAATCAAAACCCTCAGCGATGACTTCAATGCTTACTATGCTGATTGGCAAGAAGCCAAAGTCAGGTTTGTGAAACTGACCGAGAAATTCACAAATGTTGCAGCCCCATCGCAACAAGAAATTCCTCATGCTGAAGCGTCTGCTCAGCCAACTGAAGAACATGCCAGCACCCTGTTGATATTCAGGCTGCTGAAGAAAATGCTAGTTCCAGGGCTGATGACTCCATTCCAGCCGCTAAAGAAATTGTCAGGGCATCCACTAGTGGTGCGCCTGAAGAAACTGAAGAAGTCAGGGCAACTGCATCAGTTGTGCCTGAGGAAATTCAACCAGAAACCTCAGTTCCATCTGCGCCTACCCCAACTCCAATTCTTCCATGTGCATTCGATGTGAAGAAGACCAAGGCTGCAGAGCGAGCTACAGTGAAGAAAAGGAAAGCATCCAGTGCTTCAGAATCTTCAGCTCCAAAGAAGATGAAGCCTCTGACAAGCTCTATTGAGAATCCAATTGATGTTGTTCCAATTTCCACCATGTCATCAAAGGACCTTGTTCCTTTTGGTGAGGAATATGTGATCCCAAGCGGATCTAATGAAGAACCTCAATCTGCTGCTTCGTTAGAGCAGGTTGATGAAGAAATTGAAGTGGATGCGATCCCTTCAACGCCTGATGCTTCCTCACCAATGCCTCAGTTCACAACTGAAGAGGCTGGCGTTGAAGAAATTGAAGATGAAGACGTGGACATTGGCTGCACAACGCCCGTGATGAATGATGACTTTTGGGAAAGTCAGCACCCCAATAATCCACTCTTCACCCCACTTCAACAAATACCTCAATCCCCTGCACCAACTGTTCAAATGGGCTCTGAAGAAACTCATCCCACCTCGTCTATGCAATAAGACATTCCAGCCGCTAGTGCTGAAGAAGCTGCTATTGTTGAACCCTTGAACACGCAGACTGCTACTGAAGAGGAACCAGAAATTCCTCAGCCTGAAGAACCTGAGATTGCGATTCCTAAGGTTGTGATGCAACTCACTGACACTCCAGTGCCCAAGCCAACGGATCCATTCTCAAAGAAGCAAAAGTTCAAGGCTGAAGATTTCTTCAGCGAGCATGTGTTCTTCACTGACTATAACCCCTATGACTCTGCTCGCATAAGGAAGAGGCGTTTCTAGACTGCTAGTCAAGCAAATTTCTATTCCTCAGTACTGTTCAACAAAGACAAAGTCTTCGATCATGAACACATTCCTCATGTGGACATGGAGTCTCTGTCGTGCTTCGAGCCAGTCCTTAGTGTTCTTCATGATGCTGGATTGCTAAATTTCTGCACTGACATCTGTGACTGGAATGAAGAACTCATTCTTCAATTCTATGCAACGTTGCACATCACAGGAAACTCTGAAGATGTGAATTCATGGGTGTTGGACTGGATGTCTGAAAATACTCACTACAAGGCACCAGCAACTGAATTGCTTCGTGCCCTCCCACTCAGTCCTCCCCTTGACGGTGCTCGTTGTGTCTATAGTGAACCTGAACTTTCAAATCATTTCATGCAAGTGCTGATGAAGCCTTTGAAGCCAGGGCAGGCTCCTCGAACCAAATTCCTCGTCAAGGAATTACTATATGTGCCCCGAACTGTCTATCGCATTCTGACGAAGACAATGAGTCCTATCAAAGGCCATGACTTAAATGATGAAGAGGTCGTTGGCATCATGAAGAACATGCTTTTCAATATCATTCATGGCGTTCCCGTCAACTTCCATGATTTCTTCATGAGGACTCTGGCGAATATTGCTATGTCACCATTTGAGCTGAAGCCTTATGCACCATGGATTATGAGATTCATCAGGACAAGGGCTTCACTAAATTACAAAGCTGACACTTTGAACCATGGTAGCTACTTGCCCCTGATTGAAGTCCTCAAACGGACATATTCCTCAGCTGATGACAAAGGCAAGGCAACTGCTGTGATAGATGAAGGCATTCGTCCATTGGATGGTCAATTTCGCAAGGCTGCATCCTACTCCACCAATGATGACTCCGCCACACATGACTCTGCCGCCAAGCAAAATCCTCAAGCCACAACACCTAGGGTGATGACTGATCGTGAGTTACTCCTCAGTCTTCATCAGAAGGTTGATCGCAATCATAAATGGGTCAAGCGTCAGTTTGGTTCAATTCTTCACAACATGACCTCAACACACAATGCAGTGAAGAAAAACCAATACTACCTCCATGAAACCTTCAACCGTACCTGGGCTGTTCTATCTCAAGTCTACAGCGCTGCAGATCTGAAGAATATGGGTCTCAAGGAAGAATTTGACTGGTCTGCACCTCCACCGAAGAAATTCAAGAAGGTCAAAGTTCCTTCCTTGGTGGCAGCTCCTATTCTTCATCGCACGACACTGATGAAAATGAAGATTTGGATGACACAGCGGCAGGCCCTACTACGACTGCCGACCCCAACAACGCTGGCGCTCCTCCATCAACTTGATATTCTTCAGGGGCGTTAGTCCTCAGTTTCGATCCTTTTGGTCATTCGATGACAAAGGGGGAGAAATTTGAGTTAGTCTTCAAGCGGGTCTATTATATGGGCGTTTTTTGCTAAGTTACAACTCTCGTTCTTCTGAAACTTTATTGGATCGAGTTGTAATCTTAAACCCGATGGTGCCCTGATACTTTTGATGCACTGTGCTTTGATACTCTCGATATGTTATTCTGCATGCTTGTTCCTCATTAATATTATTGCACGCATGCTGAATTTCATCAGGCACCATATTTCATCATGCATTTCAAATTCTTCATATCATATGTCAAATGAGTGTATGAATTACAAGATATAGGGGGAGATCTCCATGATTCAACTCTTCAAGTGTGCATTGCTTCAAAAGCAAATTCCTCACTATGCACATCTTCAGGGGGAGTTCTTCTATATCTTGCAATCAAATTCCTCAATATCAGTACTTACACTTCACATGTTTATCCCCGTTGAAAACTTAACCTATATTGTCATCAATCACGAAAAAGGGGGAGATTATAAGTGCATCTAGTGCCCCTTAGTGATTTTGGTGTATTGAAGACTTATAGGTTAAGGGACTAATGCGTTTGTGAGTGTACACAGGTCTATAAGTCTATGAGGAGTTTGATATTTACAGGGAAAGTCGACCCCTAAAAATGAATATCTTCGACTGAAGATTTTGGTATTTCCGAAGACTTACATGAAGACTTTGAAAGTGAAGAAATTGGTGTTACCGTGAAGACTTGATATTCATGCAAGGAATATGAAGCTTGAAGACTTCGTTTTCATAGTTTTGTTTTTCTCTTTCTTGAGTCATAGGAAACACCGTACTGTTAAAGGGGGTCGAGGAAATACTAAGGAAAAATTTCCAAGTGATGCTCAACTCAAAATCCTACACCTACCAAACCCTTCGAGTGAAGCCTTTGGAAATCTCATACAGTTCAGTCAATTTCTTCAGTGATAGAGAAGAAGTTCTTCTGGTTGCTGAGGAATTTGTTCTGACTGAGGAGTTAGGAAGTCGCTAGTGCGGATTGCCTACACAGTGAGGAATATGATAGCCCTGAGGAATTTGATAGTCAAATTTCCGACCGTTGCTGTGCTACGCGCCAGCTGTCCCAAAATATCGTATCCACCTAACGGTCATATCAGACAAGGGCATTTATGTCTTATCATGTCAGGCTGCTCCCTAGGCTATAAATAGCCCCCCCCTTCAACCACTAGTTGGTTGGCTGCTCTGAGAGAAACTGACACTTGTCATTTGAGAGCAACCCATCCTCCGAGGACTTTGAGCGAAAATCATCGAGTGAGGAAAAACCCCAAACCCAAACACCTACGAACCCAAAGTGATTGAGCATCACTGAAGAGATTGATCCCGCGTGGATCCGATGCTTGTTACCTTTGAAGACTGTGCTTCTTCGAGACGGTTAGGCGTCATGGTCTAGAGCTTCCAAGAGGAATTGTGGATCGTCGAGTGACCGAGTCTGTGAAGGTTTGGAAGTCGCTTGAAGACTTACCATGAGTGATTGGACAAGGTCTGTGTGGCCTTAGTTCAAGGAGAATACGGTGAGGACTTGATGTCCTGAGCTGCATGCTCAGCGACTGGGTGTCCGGGACTGTGTGTCCTTGAGTTTAAATACTCAGCCGCTCCAACCAGACGTACAACTGAGACATCAGTTGGAACTGGTCTACCAAATCATTGTCTTCACCAACCTTACTGGTTCTATTTCCTCAACTCTTTCATTTCCTCATTACTGTGTTGAGTGATTGTTCATATCTGTGTTTGAAGACTTTGACTGAAGACTTTCTCAATTTCCTCAGTTCAATTTCTTCAGTCTGTTTGTCTTCATCTTGTGTTATCCTGTGTTTACGCTTCGTGTACTTTGTGCTTGCCTTCATTTCATCATGATGACTATGTGTGTATCCTGTTATGCTTACTTGTGAGTACTTATTCCGCTGCTAGTAGTTCTTCGCTAAGGAATTTCCTCACCGGGAAATTCCTCAGTGAAGAATTCATAAAAATCGCCTATTCACCCCCCTCTAGTCAATATAACGCACTTTCAATACGACAAGTCATATGTTGGGCTGACTGATACATCTCCAACGTATCTATATTTTTTATTGTTCCATGCTATTATATTATCAATCTTGGATATTTTTATGCAATTTTATATCATTTTGGGGGACTAACCTGTTAACTCAGTGCCTAGTGCAAGTTGTAGTTTTCTTCTTGTTTTTGGTTTTACGTAAAATCTGTAAGAAACGAAGTACAAATGCTAAGAAACTATTTGACGATTTTTTTTCTGGACATAAGAGACTCTAGAAACTTCGGGGGAGGACCAGAAGACCTACAAGGATACAACAAGGCAACATGGCGCGCCCTAGGGTTAGGCATGCCTGATGCCTTGTGGGCCCCTCAAGGCTCCGCCTGACCTAATTCCAATGCTATAAATTCCCAAATATTCCAAAACACCTAGAGAGTCACCCGAAACATTTTTCCGCCACTACAATTCTCTATTATTCTGTCCCATCTGGAGGCCTTTCCGGCACTTTGCCGGAGGGGGAATCGATCATGGAGGGCTTCTACATCAACCTTGCCATCCTTCCGATGATGTGTGAGTAGTTGACCTTAGACCTACGGGCCCATAGTGATTAGCTAGATGGTTTCTCTCTCTCTTTGATCTTCAATACAATGTTGAGATCTATTCAATGTAGTCTTCTTTTGAGGTGTGTTTGTTGGGATCCGATGAATTATTGGTTTATGATCAGATTATTCATTGAAAGTAATTGATCTTTTCTGAACTTTATTATGCATGATTATTATAGCTTTGTATTTCTCTCCGATCTATCCATTTGGTTTGGCCAACTAGATTGATTTATCTTTAGTGGGAGAGGTGTTTTCTAGTGGGTTCAATCTTGCGGTGTCCTCACCTCGTGATAGAAGGGGTAGCAAGGCACGTATTGTATTGTTGCCACTAAGGGTAAAGAGACGGGGGTTTAATCATATTGCTTGGTTTTATTCAGTCTCCATTATGTCATCTTGCTTAAATCGTTACTCTGTTTGTCATGAACTTAATACCATGGATACAAGCAAGAGTCGGTCGATTGGTGGAGTAATAGTAGTAGATGTAGGCAGGAGTCGGTTTACTTGCCACGGACATAATGCCTATATACATGATCATTGACATGAATAACATCATAACTATGCTCTTTTCTATCAATTCCCAATAGTAATTTGTCTACCCACTATATGCTATTTTCGAGAGAGAAGCCTCTAGTGAAAACTATGGCCCCCAGCCCCCAGGTCTATTTTAATCATATTACTAAAATGAAAAATACCTTGCTGCAATTTTCTTTCTTTTATTTTTACTTTGAAATTTATCTATTTATCATTACCAAATTTAATCCTTGCAAGTAACAAGTTCAAGGGTATTGGCAACCCTATTGCCAGCGTTGGGTGCAAGTATTTGCTCTTGTGTGTGTAGGTACAACTTACTAGGCATTTGCATGGTTCTCCTATTGGTTCGATAACTTAGGGAAATACTATCTGCTACTATATTGCTTCACCCTTCCTCTCTGAGTAAAATCCTAACGCAACCCACAAGTAGCACTAACCCCATGGGCTAGCGGGGCGTGGCGGTTCCAAAGGCCACGGACTATGCAGGGAGCCTTTCAAAGAAAGTTTAGTATCTTCGCGGGCAAGCCAAGGACCCCTCCGCGAAGGAGTACTGTATTTCATTTAGAACACTTGCAACCCTAGGCCTTGTCCCCCCTTTATAAGGCGAGGCCAGGGATAGTTTGGGACATCAACATCGTAATCATCATCGCGGTAGCTACAACCATCCCATACTTATTAACCCCTCACACGTGGCGTTTTTCATCAACTATTAAATCAAAGTAGGTACTGATAACCCACAAGTGTAGGGGATAATTGTAGCCTCTTTCAATAAGTAAGAGTGTCGAAGCCAACGAGGAGCTAAAGGTAGAACAAATATTCTCTCAAGTCCTATCTGCCACTGATACGACTCTACGCACTCTTAGTGTTCGCTTTACCTAGAACAAGTATGAAACTAGAAGTACTTTGTAGGTGTTGTTGGATAGGTTTGCAAGATAATAAAGAACACATAAATAAAAAGTAGGGGCTGTTTAGATAAAGAAGCAATAAAGTAAATATAGCGAGTGTGGAAAAGTGGTGGTAGGAGTTGTGGAATTGTCCCTAGGAAATTGACTACTTTACTAGACCGGTAATCACTATTGCAATTTTATTTGAGGGAGAGGCATAAGCTAACATACTTTCTCCTCTTGGATCATATGCACTTATGATTGGAACTCTAGCAAGCATCCACAACTACTAAAGATCATTAAGGTAAAACCCAACCATAGCATTAAAGTATCAAGTCCCCTTTATCCCATACGCAAACAACCTACTTACTCGGGTCTGTGCTTCTGTCACTCACGCCACCCACCATAAGCAAATCATGAACATATTACAAACCCTACAACGGGGATCCCCCACACTTGCGTGACACGGAGAGCACCATAGGACAACACCAATAATAAAACATGCAACTCAAACCAATCATAGCAATTCATCAATCACCAGTAGGACAACGAAAATCTACTCAGACATCATAGGATGGCAACACATCATTGGATAATAATATGAAGCATAGAGCACCATGTTCAAGTAGAGGGTACAGCGGGTTGCGGGAGAGTGGACCGCTGAATATAGATGGGGGAAGGTGATGGAGATGTTGGTGAAGATGGCAGAGGTGTTGGTGAAGATCGCGGTGATGATGATGGCCCCCGGCAGCGTTCCGGCGCCACTGGAAGCAAGGGGGAGAGAGCCCCCCTTCTTCTTCTTATTCCTTGTCCTTCTCCCTAGATGGGAGAAGGGTTTCCCCTCTGGTCCTTATCTCCCATGCCGTGGAGGGGTGAGAGACCCTTCGAGATTGGATCTGTCTCTCTGTCTCTCTCTGTTTCTGCGTTCCCAGATTCTGCCCTAGCACCGTTTCTTTTATATTTGGAGATCCGTAACTCCGATTGGATTGAAACCTTCGCCCGGATCTTTTTCCAAAAATTAGCTTTCTTGCGGCTAAAGTAGAGCATCAACCGCCTTACGAGGGGCCCACGAGGGTGGGGGCGCGCCCACCTAGAGTGGCGTGGGCCCCACCCTCGTGGCCACCTCAGGCATCGTGTCGCATTGATTTTTCTTCCCAAAAATCACAAATATTCCAAAATAATTATCCGTTCATTTTTATCCCATTTGGACTCCGTTTGATATGGGGTTTCTGTGAAACATAAAACATGCAACAGACAGGAACTGGCACTGGGCACTAATCAATATGTTAGTCCCAAAAATAGTATAAAAAGTTGCCAAAAGTATATGAAAGTTGAATAATATAGGCATGGAACAATCAAAAATTATAGATACGACGGAGACGTATCAGCATCCCCAAGCTTAATTCCTGCTTGTCCTCGAGTAGGTAAATGATAAAAAAAGATAATTTTTGATGTGGAATGCTACCTAGCATAATCTTAATCATATGTCTAATCATGGCATGAATATTAAGACACGAGCGATTCAAAGCAATAGTCTATCATTTGACGTAAAAACAATAATACTTTGAGCGTACTAATAAAGCAATCATGTCTTTTCAAAACAACATGGCCAAAGAAAGTTATCCCTACAAAATCATATAGTCTGGCTGTTGCTCTATCTTCATCACACAAAGTATTTAATCATGCACAACCCCGATGAAAAGCCAAGCAATTGTTTCATACTTTTGTAATCTCAACCTTTTTCAACTTTCACGCAATACATGAGCATGAGCCATGGATATAGCACTATAGGTGGAATGGAATGGTGGTTCTGGAGAAGACAAAAATGGAGAAGAAAGTCTCACATCAACTAGGCATATCAATGGCCTATGGAGATGCCCATCAATAGATATCAATGTGAGTGAGTAGGGATTGCCATGCAACAAATGCACTAGAGCTATAAGTGTATGAAAGCTCAAACTGAAAACTAAGTGGGTGTGCATCCAACTTGCTTGCTCATGAAGACCTCGGGCATTTGAGGAAGCCCATCATCGGAATATACAAGCCAAGTTCTATAATGAAAATTCCCACTAGTATATGAAAGTGAAAGCATAGCAGACTCTCTCTATGAAGAACATGGTGCTATTATGAAGCACAAGTGTGGTAAAAGGAGAGTAGCATTGCCCCATCTCTCTTTTAATTTTCTCTTATTTTTTTGAATAGGCTTCTTTGGCCTCCCCTTTTTTTTATTTAGGCTTTGTTGGCCTCTCTTCTTTTTTCTTTTTTTAAGTCCGGAGTCTCATCCCGACTTGTGGGGGAATCATAGTCTCCATCGTCCTTTCCTCACTGGGGCAATGCTCTAATAATGATGATTATCACACTTTTATTTACTTACAACTCAATATTACAACTCGATATCTAGAACAAAGATATGACTCTATATGAATGCCTCCGGTGGTGTACCGGGATGTGCAATGATCTAGCGTAGCAATGACATCAAAAAACGAACAAGCCATGAAAACAACATGCTAGCTATGTTACAATTATGCAAAGCAATATGAAAATGAATGCTGAAGTCATGTATATGATGATGATGGAAGTTGCATGGCAATATATCTCGGAATGGCTATGGAAATGCCATGATAGGTAGGTATGGTGGCTGTTTTGAGGAAGATATAAGGAGGCTTATGTGTGATAGAGCGTATCGTATCACGGGGTTTGGATGTACCGGTGAAGTTTGCACCAACTCTCGAGGTGAGAAAGGGTAATGCATGGTACCGAAGAGGCTAGCAATGGTGGAAGGGTGAGAGTGCGTATAATCCATGGACTCAACATTAGTCATAAAGAACTCATATACTTATTGCAAAAATCTACAAGCCATTGAAAACAAATTACTATGCGCATGCTCCTAGGGGGATAGATTGGTAGGAAAATACCATCGCTCGTCCCCGACCGCCACTCATAAGGAAGACAATCAATAAATAAAATTGTGCTCCAACTTCATCACAAAGCGGTTCACCATACGTGCATGCTACAGGAATCACAAACCTCAACACAAGTATTTCTACTAATCCACAACCACCCACTAGCATGACTCTAATATCACCACCTTTATATCGCAAAATGATGTCTACTACACAACCTTCTTCTTGTAGATGTTGTTGGGCCTGCAAGTGCACAGGTTTGTAGGACAGTAGCAAATTTCCCTCAAGTGGATGACCTAAGGTTTATCAATCCGTAGGAGGCGTAGGATGAAGATGGTCTCTCTCAAACAACCCTGCAACCAAATAACAAAGAGTATCTTGTGTCCCCAACACACCCAATACAATGGTAAATTGTATAGGTGCACTAGTTCGGCGAAGAGATGAAGATACAAGTGCAAAATAGATAGTAGATAAAGGTTTTTGTAATCTGAAATAATAAAAACATCAAGGTAACAAGTGGTAAAAGTGAGCGTAAACGGTATTGCAATGATAGGAAACAAGGCCTAGGGTTCATACTTTCGCTAGTGCAAGTTCTCTCAACAATAATAACATAGATAGATCATTTAACAAGCCCTCAACATGCAACAAAGAGTCACTCCAAAGACACTAATAGTGGAGAACAAACATAGAGATTATGGTAGGGTACGAAACCACCTCAAAGTTATCCTTTCTGTTCTATCTATTCAAGAGTTCATAGTAAAATAACATAAAGCTATTCTTTCTGCTCAATCCATCATAGAGTTCATACTAGAATAACACCTTAAGACACAAATCAACCAAAACCCTAATGTCACCTAGATACTCCATTGTCACCTCAAGTATCCGTGGGCATGATTATACGATATGCGTCACACAATCTCAGATTCATCCAACCAACATAAAAGTACTTCAAAGAGTGCCCCAAAGCTACTACCGGAGAGTCAAGAACGTGTGCCAACCCCTATGCATAGGTTCCCAATGTCACGAAACCCGCAAGTTGATCACCAAAACATACGTCAAGTGGATCGCAAGACATACATCAAGTGTTCTCATAAAAGACTCAATCCGATAAGATAACTTCAAAGGGGAAACTCAATTCATCACAAGAGAGTAGAGGGGGAGACACATCATAAGATCCAACTACAATAACAAAGCTCGGGATACATCAAGATCGTGCCATAGATGGAACACGAGAGAGAACACGAGAGAGAGAGATCAAACACATAGCTACTGGTACATACCCTCAGCCCCGAGGGTGAACTACTCCCTCCTCGTAATGGATAGCACCGGGATGATGAAGATGGCCTCCGGTGATGGGATCCCCCTCCGGCAGGGTGCCGGAACAGGGTCCCAATTGGTTTTTGGTGGCTACAAAGGCTTGCGGAGGCGGAACTCCCGATCTAGGTTCTGTTCTGGAAGTTTTTGGGTACATAGGTATATATGGGTGCAGGAAGTACGTCGGTGGAGCTACGGGGGTCCCACGAGGCAGGGTCGCGCGCCCAGGGGGGCGCGCCCCCACCCTCGTGAGCACCTCCCGTATCTCCTGACGTGCACTCCAAGTCCATCTGGTGGCTTTCCTTCCAAAAATAACTTCTCCTGTTGATTTTGTTCCGTTTTGACTCCGTCTGATATTCCTTTTCCTCAAAACACTGAAATAGGCATAAAACAACAAATCTGGGCTGGGCCTCCGGTTAATAGGTTAGTCCCAAAAATAATATAAAAGTGGATAATAAAGCCCAATATTGCCTAAAATAATAGATAAAGTAGCATGGAGCAATAAAAAATTATAGATACGTTGGAGACGTATCACAAAACTATTGCAAGGAATCAAACATATCATATTCAACAATCTACAAGTTTATGTAGTATTTTATGACTAACCATGTGAATGACCAATTCCTGTCATCTCTCTAAATAGATATAAGTGAAGCAAGAGAGTTTAATTCTTTATACAAAATATATTCCCACGCTCTAACAAATATAAGTGAAGCAAAAGAGCATTCTACAAATGGCGGTTTTCTATGTGAAGAGAAACAGGCAATCCAAACTTCAAATGATATAAGTGAAGCACATGAAGCATTCTATAAAGCCATACTCAAAAGATTTAAGTGAAGTGTAATGAGCATTCTATAAATCAACCAAGGACTATCTCATACCAGCATGGTGCATAAAAGAAAAGTGAAAACTAAATGCAAAAGACGCTCCAAGACTTGCACATATCGCATGAACGAAACGAATCCGAAAACATACCGATACTTGTTGAAGAAAGAGGGGATGCCTTCCGGGGAATCCCCAAGCTTAGATGCTTGAGTCTCCTTGAATATTTACTTGGGGTGCCTTGGGCATCCCCAAGCTTGAGCTCTTGCCTCTCTTCCTTTTCCTCATATCAAGACCTCCTCGATCAAACATTTCATCCACACAAAACTTCAATAGAAAACTCGGTAAGATCCGTTAGTATAATAAAGCAAATAACTACTCTAAGTACTGTTGCAAACCAATTCATATTTTATTTTTGCATTGTGTCTACTGTAATATAGCTTTTCCTTGGCTTAATCCACTGATAGAAATTGATAGTTTCATCAAAACAAGCAAACTATGCATCAAAAACAGAATCTGTCAAAAACAGAACAGTCTGTAGCAATCTGAAAATTCACCATACTTATGGTACCCCAAACATTCTACCAAAATTAGGAAAAATAAAAAAGTTGTACAGAAATATAGTGCAAAAAGAATCAGAACCATCTGACGTTCCAGTTAAAAATGTAAAATCACGCACTACAGCCAAAGTTTCTGTCCTGCACCGCACAAACCAACAAGCATTGTAAACATCCTAAAGGCAAACCTTGGCACATTATTTTTATAATACAATGGAATTGTACAAGGGGATAATTATTTTTTATGAAAAGTTTCTGTAATCAAGATTCACAAAGTTTCCGTGAGCATGAACAAAGTTCAAGGAGCTCTCCCACTTCAACATTGTTTGTCTCTCTCACTTTCACTTTCCTTTTTGAAAAGTTTTTAAGTTCCACTCTTTATTTTTTGTTTTTAGACTATATAAAAGCACTCAACAGAAATAAATGACTCTCTAAAACTTCTGGGTTGTCTCCCTGGCAGCGCTTTCTTTAAACCCATTAAGCTAGGCATATAGTGCTCAAGTAATGGATCCACCCGGATCCCAAGGTATATCAAAGCCAATTTTAATTAACAATGATTTGTAATTTAGTAGTGAGCACAAAGTAACATATATCACGCAACAACAAAGTCTAACTCTCTTCCTATGCATCGGCATGTCATAAAAGAACAATTCATGCACACCAAGTAAAAGCCAATGCATAGTATAAGCAGTTTCTTGCAATTCTGTCATGTTGGAAACATAGAGAGGTAGAGATATAGTTCCTCTCTCATAATAATTGCAAGTAGGAGCAACAAGCACATGCATATTATATTTATCAAAATCATCATGTGTAGTGGTAAAAGGCAACCCATCAATATAATCCTTAATAAGCACAAACTTCTCCGATATAGTGTAGTTTGGAGAATTCAAAAAGATAATAGGACTATCATGCATGTGTGCAATAGCAACATTCATGTTTAACATAAGGAACTATAGCAAGTTCATCTCCATAAGCATAATTCATATTGGCATCTTGGCCACAAGCATAGCAAGCATCATCAAAAAGGGATATTTCAAGAGAATCAACAGGATCATAGCAATCATCCTTCGGTAAGCACGCAGGGAAATTAAACAATGTATGAGTTGAAGAGTTACTCTCATTAGAAGGTGGGCACGGGTAGCTAATCCGCTCTTACTCCTTTTGTTCTTCGCTCTCATCATCATCTTTTTCATCCAATGAGCTCACAGTTTCATCAATTTCTTCTTCCATAGCTTCCTACAAAATATTAGTCTCTTCTTGGACAGTGGAGAATTTCTCAATATATAGTTTAACATAAGCATTATAAGCATAATTATCATAACAATATTCAAGTATGGCAAAATTTTCAAATTTGTAGAGAGTAGCATCATACTTTTCAATCAAAGAAGCAATTTCATAAGCACCCTTAAAAGCAACAAATTCTTCAATTGTTGAACATCATAGTAATTATAAACACCCTTAGCATACGAAGATACGATTCCATTATCAATAACCTCACATTGGTAGGGAAGGTGTTTCTTAGGGTTTTTAGAACAACAAGTAACATTATATATTGCACATAAAGTCCAAGCATAGCATTGCAAACGATGAATTTGATCCAGTAAAAGTTTCCCTTTTTTAGATATACGGTGCCGCACATAACAAGCATGCTCATCTAAAGATTTGCCCTAAACTAAGCTAGTTGGGGTTTCAGCACGAGCACAAAGGGATCGAAGATGATCCAAGTAAAAAGCTTCAGGAGTGTGATAGATTTTGAGTGGTTCTTCAACCATTGGTGTAGTAGGTACAACTAATTTTTTTGGTATTTTGCGTTCCCTACCCATAACTAAAGATAGAGAACAACTTAGAACAACAAATAAAAATTACTTAGTGATAAAGAAAACAAGCACACACGAGAATATTCACCCCACGCTATGACTCCCCGGCAACGGCGCCAGAAAAAGGTCTTGATAACCCACAAGTGTAGGGGATAATTGTAGCCTCTTTCGATAAGTAAGAGTGTCGAACCCAACGAGGAGCTAAAGGTAGTACAAGTATTCTCTCAAGTCCTATCTGCCACTGATACGACTCTAGGCACGCTTAGTGTTCGCTTTACCTAGAACAAGTGTGAAACTAGAAGTACTTTGTAGGTGTTGTTGGATAGGTTTGCAAGATAATAAAGAACACGTAAATAAAAAGTAGGGGCTGTTTAGATAAAGAAGCAATAAAGTAAATATAGCGAGTGTAGAAAAGTGGTGGTAGGAGTTGTGGAATTGTCCCTAGGCAATTGACTACTTTACTAGACCGGTAATCACTATTGCAGTTTTATTCGAGGGAGAGGCATAAGCTAACATACTTTCACTTCTTGGATCATATGCACTTATGATTGGAACTCTAGCAAGCATGCACAACTACTAAAGATCATTAAGGTAAAACCCAACCATAGCATTAAAGTATCAAGTCCCCTTTATCCCATACGCAAACAACCTACTTACTCGGGTCTGTGCTTCTCTCACTCACGCCACCCACCATAAGAAAATCATGAACATATTACAAACCCTACAACGGGGATCCCTCATGCTTGCGTGACATGGAGAGCACCATAGGACAGCACCAATAATAAACCATGCAACTGAAACCAATCATAGCAATTCATCAATCACCGGTAGGACAACGAAAATCTACTCAGACATCATAGGATGGCAACACATCATTGGATAATAATATGAAGCATAGAGCACCATGTTCAAGTAGAGGGTACAATGGGTTGCGGGAGAGTGGACCGCTGAATATAGATGGGGGAAGGTGATGGAGATATTGGTGAAGATGGCGGAGGTGTTGGTGAAGATCGCGGTGATGATGATGGCCCCTGGCAGCGTTCCGGCGCCACCGGAAGCAAGGGGGAGAGAGCCCCCCTTCTTCTTATTCTTCTTCCTTGACCTTCTCCCTAGATGGGAGAAGGGTTTCCCCTCTGGTCCTTGTCTCCCATGGCGTGGGAGGGGCGAGAGCCCCTTCGAGATTGGATCTGTCTCTTTGTCTCTCTCTGTTTCTGCGTTCCCAGATTCTGCCCTGGCACCGTTTCTTTTATATCTCGAGATCCGTAACTCCGATTGGATTGAAACCTTCGCCCGGATCTTTTCCAAAAATTAGCTTTCCTGCGGCCAAAGTAGAGCATCAACCGCCTTACGAGGGGCCCACGAGGGTGGGGGGCGCGCCCACCTGGAGTGGGTGTGGCCCCCACCCTCGTGGCCACCTCGGGCACCGTCTTGCGTTGATTTTACTTCCCAAAAATCACAAATATTCCAAAATAATTCTCCGTCCATTTTTATCCCGTTTGCACTCCGTTTGATATGGGGTTTCTGCGAAACATAAAACATGCAACAGACAGGAACTGGCACTGGGCATTGGATCAATATGTTAGTTCCAAAAATAGTATAAAAAGTTGCCAAAAGTATATGAAAGTTGAATAATATTGGCATGGAACAATCAAAAATTATGGATACGACGGAGACGTATCAGGTACCTCAACCATAAGGGCATGAACCTGGGTAAACACTTTGTGTGCAAATCCCTCTGGTACTTTCGATCATGTTCTCCACCCTACCAAGACTACTGACAGTTTTTTGGTATCATCGGTTGTCAGTGCCGCAGGGGAGGGTAACCACATGCTGCAAGCTACCACCCCCGTAGACTGAGTACTAGTGTGGCAAGGCTGGCCTCACCGTGTGCACTGCAAGGCCCATCCATTAGTGTTATAATGTCCGCTAGAGATGTTGCTTGTTGCAAAGCTCTATTGCCATTATTAAGTTGTTAGGCAGGTGATGCGAGGTTGGCTACAAGGGTGTTGTGAGACCACTTGTCGGCGTGCAAGCATGGCGCTGATGCTGCAAGCTACCCTTGCAATGTTGCACGATTGGTGACGTCTCACGAGTGCGAGAGAGAACATTTGTGAACAACTGGAGCAAGAGATTTGGACAAACAGTGTGAAGCAACCCCCCCTCCTGCCACCACCATCAAAAGATCTATTGACTAACGTCTACCATTCTACTGAATAAATATTTTATAATTATACAGTAATCATATGTATTTTGTTTTTTTCTCAAGTACGCACAGAGGCGTATCATTGCATTGATAGCTAGAATTTGATACAAGATTTGGGAATCACCAATATGTGCACTAGTAAGGCATGTCAGTGATTCACATGAGCAGGAGAGAGTGGGATTCTTGGCCCAAAAATCTAATATCTATGTTACATCTAACATAGCTTGTAACCCATTGGCACCGGCTTTGGCCTAGGCGCGCACTTCATCTTGGATGGCTGAGAACAAGACATCAATGGAGGGTTGCCGATGATCAAAGCCCAAGCGACCAAGGGGACGATAGACGAAAGGTCCTTTCATAGGTACGGGGAAGACGCTGCGAGCGTCATACTCCACCATGCGTAGAGTGTAGCATTCCCTGTTGGGAAACATAGCATGCAATTTCAAAAACATTCCTACGCTCATGCAAGATCTATCTAGGAGATGCATAGCAACGAGAGGGGAAGAGTGTGTCTACGTACCCTCGTAGACCGAAAGTGGAAGCATTTTACAACGCGGTTGTAGTCGAACTTCTTCTCGTTCCGACCGATCAAGCACCGAACGTACAACACCTCCGAGTTCTGCACACGTTCAGCTCGATGACGTCCCTCGAACTCTTGATCCAGCAAAGTGTCAAGGTAGAGTTGTGTCAACACGGCGGCATGGTGATGGTGATGGTGAAGTGATCCGCGCGGGCTCCGCCTAAGCAATACGTGAATATGACCGGAGGCGTAAATTGTGGAGGGGGGGGGGGCACCGCACACGTCTAGGAATCAATGTTGTTTGTTCTAGCGGTGCCCCCCACATATATATAGGTGGGAGAGGGATGGGAGGAACAAGGGGCACCCCAAGTAGGAGGGGTCCTACTTGGGCGCCTCCTCCAAGTCGGCCTCCCCCCCTCCATAAGTATCGGAGGGGAAGGAAAGAGAGGGGGAGGGAAGGAAAGGGGGAGGCTGAACCCTCCCCTTTTCTTCTCCCTTCCCTCCTTTCCTTCTCCTCCTATTTAGGCCTATATTGGGGGCGCACCAGCCCCTTGTGGGCTGGTCTGTCCCTCTCTTGGCCCAATAAGGCCCATATCTTTGCTCGGGTTGCCCGGAACCCCTTTTCGGTGACCCAATATGTACCCGGTACCCCTGGAACACTTTCGGTGTCCGAATAATATTGTCCTATATATCAATATTTACCTCTCGACCATTTCAAGACTCCCCGTCATGTCCGTGATCTCATCCGGGACTCCGAACAACATTCAGTCACCAAATCACATAACTCATATAATACAAATCGTCATCGAACATTAAGCGTGCGGACCCTATGGGTTCGAGAACTATGTAGACATGACCGAGACACCTCTCCGGTCAATAACCAATAGTGGAACCTGTATGCTCATATTTTCTCCCACATATACTATGAAGATCTTTATCGGTCGAACCGTGATGACAACATATGTTATTCCCTTTGACAACATACGTTACCGTCAGTATCTTCATACCTAGCTCAATCTCATTACCAGCAAGTCTCTTTACTCGTTCCGTAATGCATCATCCTGCAACTAACTCATTAGTTACTTTTCTTGCAAGGCTTCTTATGATGTGCATTACCGAGAGGGCCCAGAGATACCTCTCCGATACTCGGAGTGACAAATCCTAATCTCGATCTATGCCAACCCAACAAACACCTTCGGAGATACTTGTAGAGCATCTTTATAATCACCCAGTTACGTTGTGACGTTTGATAGCACACAAGGTATTCCTTCAGTATCCGGGAGTTGCATAATCTCATAGTCGGAGGAATATGTATTTGGCATGAAGAAAGTAGTAGCAATAAAACTGAACGATCATAATGCTAAGCTAACGAATGGGTCTTGTCCATCACATCATTCTCCTAATGATGTGATCCCATTCATCAAATGACAACACATGTCTATGGCTAGGAAACTTAACCATCTTTGATTAACGAGCTACTTAAGCAGAGGCATACTAGGGACACGGTGTTTTGTCTATGTATCCACGCATGTATCAAGTTTCCAGTTAATACAATTCTAGCATGAATAATAAACATTTATCATGAATAAGAAAATATTAAATAACAACTTTATTATTGCCTCTAGGGCATATTTCCTTCAGTCTCCCACTTGCACTAGAGTCAATAATCTAGATTACATTGTAATTATTCTAACACCCATGGAGTCTTGGTGTTGATCATGTTTTGCTCGTGGAAGAGGCTTAGTCAAAGGGCTTGCCACATTTAGATCCATATGTATTTTGCAAATCTCTATGTCTCCCTCCTTGACCAAATCACAGATGGAGTTGAAGCGTCTCTTGATGTGTTTGGTCTTTTTGTGAAATCTAGATTCCTTTGCTACGACAATTGCTCCAGTATTGTCACAAAAGATTTTCATTGGACCCGATGCACTAGGTATTACACCTAGATCGGATATGAACTCCTTCATCCAGACTCCTTCATTTGCTGCTTCCGAAGCAGCTATGTACTCCGCTTCACACGTAGATCCCGCCATGACGCTCTTCTTGGAACTACACCAACTGACAACTCCACCATTCAATAAAAATAAGTATCCGGTTTGTGACTTAGAGTCATCCGACTCAGTGTCAAAGCTAGCATCGACATAACCATTTACGACGAACTCTTTGTCACCTCCATAAACGAGAAACATATCCTTAGTCCTTTTCAGGTACTTCAGGATGTTCTTGACCGCTGTCTAGTGATGCAGTCCTGAATTACTTTGGTACCTCCCTGCTAAACTTATAGCAAGGCACACATCTGGTCTGGTACACATCATAGCATACATGATAGAACCTATGGCTGAGGCATAGGGAATGACTTTCATTTTCTCTCTATCTTCTGGAGTGGTCGAGCATTGAGTCTGACTCAACTTCACACCTTGTAACACAGGCAAGAACCATTTCTTTGACTGATCCATTTTGAACTACTTCAAAACTTTGTCAAGGTATGTGCTTTGTGAAAGTCCTATTAAGCGTCTTGATCTATCTCTATAGACCTTGATGCCTAATATTTAAGCAACTTCACCGATGTCTTTCATTGAAAAACTTTTATTCAAGTATCATTTTATACTATCCAGAAATTCTATATCATTTCCAATCAACAATATGTCATCCACATATAATATTAGAAATGCTATAGAGCTCCCACTCACTTTCTTATAAAACCATATGATTTGATGACCTCATCAAAGCGTATATTCCAACTCTCAGATGCTTGCACCAGTCCATAAATGGACTGCTGGAGCTTGCACACTTTGTTAGCACCTTTAGGATCGACAAAACCTTCTGGTTGCATCATATACAACTCTTCTTTAAGAAATCCATTAAGGAATGCAATTTTGACGTCCATTTGCCAGATTTCATAATCATAAAATGCGGCAATTTCTAACATGATTCGGACAGACTTAAGCATCGCTACAGGTGAGAAATTCTCATCATAGTCAACTCTTTGAACTTGTCGAAAACCTTTTGCAACAAATCGAACTTTATAGACAGTAACATTACCATCAGCATCAGTGTAACATCCCAAATTTCCAATTTGGCATGTTATACATAGGTCATCCATGCATATCATATTTTATTGCTTTTTCGTTTGCAATCCTCGAAATCCTAAGCAACTCAAGGACCTTCGGAGAGAGTTGGGGATTTTCCAATTTTCATATTTGAAACTTTTATCAAATAGTGAAGACGAGGATTTTGATTTTTAATTATTTCTCTCCGGAAAATATTTCACATTAAAATAATAAATGAGGGGAGATAATATGACTTCTCCAAAACAATTGAAATATCGGAGGAAAAATGTTAAAATCATTATTTGGTTTTTATTTGAGTTTATTCGGAATTTTATTTGTCCTAGAAAAATTTGCATGTTTTAAAAATTGCATTTTAGGGGCCAAGAAAAGTTCATCTTGTTCTAAATATTCTATTTAGACGGAGAAAACTTGTTTTGGATTTTTTTAGATTTTTATTTATTTTTTTCTAGGATTTTTCTAGTCGGCGGAATGTTTTAAAAAAAACCCGCGCCCGACTGGGCCAAAGGCCCAGCCGAGCAAGCCGGCCCAGCCGCCCGCCGCCGCCGCCTCCTGCGTGCGCGCGCGCCCCGCCCCCGCCGACCCGGACTCCGGAGTCCGAACCGGACTCCACC